>NC_056736.1:272764076-272794076 GCF_019279795.1 Protopterus annectens | reverse complement strand
CCTTGGTGTAACCCGTAGCCTTCACTGATGACTCCATCCCTGAGAATTTGCCCTGGCATACACCACCCTCCCAAGGGAAGTGATGGAGCTGTGTTCTTTCACCCCCTCCGTCAATCAGTCTGAGTCTTCCAGTGACAGGGCTGCTGCTTGAACTCCAGTCATGTGTACTATAGCCAGGGATCCATCCTTCAAAGTCATAGACCTGAATCTGAGTTCATTTATTATTATGCATGATGTGAAATATAGCTAGAGACTGCAATATCTTAGGTATCATTCTGGCGAACCTGGGATCTTTTTGTTCTCCCAGTATGAAGAGATCTCTGCATGTACAGCAACTGCAAGGTCCCAAACCAAAGGTAATCCAAAGCAGAAAATGAACCAGCAGACTGTGGCCAAAACCAATATTTAATATATTATACTACAAAGACATAATAATGCAGGAGAAAGAAACAGACCAGTTTCGGCTTAGTAAATCACATAGCCTTCATCAGTGTATAGAACATGAATAAACTCACTCCTTAAAGAATCAGCAATAACAACATGTGACTGATTAAAGGTGCTCATTTAATCCAGGTGCAAACAAACCACCCAGCTTAATAATCCATTTTTTCTCTTTTTTATTCAACATCTCATGCCAGCCTGACTTATTGTATCTCATGCCCAAAATCCGATCAATAATTATAAAATTGAAAGAAGCATTTTCTATGTACTGTAGTGTGTTTATACAATGCATTGGTAATTATTTGATGTTTGATATCACAGAAGTGCTCAGAAATCCTGAACTTCACCAGCCGGGATATTTGCCCAATGTAGAAAGATGAACAATTTCAGGTAGCCAGGTATATCACCCAATCTGTATGGCAATTGGCAAAAAAGGAAATGTTATAAACCTGGCTAGTGTTTTTACTGCTAAAACACTTAGTCTTCATGACCCTTGGAAGTAAGAGCAATTACCACAAGGAAAGCACCCTATAACAGGATCCCCTAAAAATGTAGTTTGGAAACAATCTTTCTTATGGTTAGGCCCATGTTTATAGTGATTAAAATAAGAAGCCAAATTCTTACCCTTCCTAAAGGAAAAGTGGCATCTGCTCTCCAACAGTTCAGAAAGTTTTGTATCTGCCAAGAAGATGTTCCAATGACGCTGGACACTATCCATCAGTGCCCCAGTATTCCTACCAAATGTGGTGACAAAACATATGATGGATTCCTTTTTGGATGTTCTGGTGATTAGAGGTCCTGACAACACTCTAATCTCTGAGGTTTACCGAAAGTTCCCGGAATACAATTCCCTTCTCCATGCTACCAGCTATCATCCTCCACATATCTGTAAAAACATCCCTAAATCTCAATTTTTGAGAGTTAAATGTATATGTTCAAATAACAGTACATATCAGCATTTCAGAGATGACCTTACATTTAGATTCAGGAACAGGGGCTATAAGGCAGGCTATGTCCTCCAAGCCAGAAACAGGGTGGACACCACTGACAGGGAAAGCCTTCTCCAATATAAAAATAAGTTTGATGATGGGGAATCCATCATACGTTCTGTCACCACATTTGGTAGGAATATGAAATGTAGAACAAAAGATTCTGATGTTTGAGTTTTATAGAATTCACAATATAATATTGTTAAACAGGACTGTAAGAAAACTTTCAACTTTCAGTCTAAAGCAAGATGAGTTGTTTTCCTTGACACAGTGGCCTAAAAATATGGGCATTATTATTAAACCAGTTTCAAAGGTGGTAATGTTGCAATGTCAAATGAAATGTATCTGAATATAATTTATATATTGCTGAATAATGGTAGTAAATATGGGAAACTTTAAGCTATGCCTCCTAGTCATAAGCATTATTAATTTAAACAATTTTTAGAAAAGTTAGTTGTTGAAAGTATTTTATTGGAAAGAATTGGTGATAAGCTTTTGCTGTTTAGCCCTCATACCCCAGTGAGACCTATGGTTTCTCAGACAGGTAGTCTCCTAAAGTAAGTGGAGAGTCTTTTGGATGATTTACTTAAGAACTATGCTGTACAGCTTCCATCATACATTAGAAATAGTGGCCATTTTTGAATAAACTTTATACCATAGTGTGGAAACAAGATTACTTGCTTATCACTCTAGTTATGTATAGCCTCTACACATCTATAAAACATGAATTTGGTTTCAAAACTGTTTCTTACTTTGTACACAATGCTCAGATAATTTCTTTTATTACTGAATTACTGATACTGATTTAATGAATAATTTATTTTATTTTGATGATTAGTTCTTTTTCTCAACTGTGAGATATAGGTAATGTGGTAGGTGGCTACATATGCCACAGCCATGCAAGACTTTTTATGGGCCTACTTGAAGAAAGTATTTTTATATTAATCACTAAGTTTTGCATCATGTGACATATTGTAAATATGACATGGATTAATTAGTGCCACTCAACCAAAGCCCCTAAGTCAAAACAGCATGCCCAACACACTAATCATAGGTGACTCGATAGTGAGGCACACTGATGTCCCACTCACGAGGTTGAATAAGGAGAAAGTAACAGTCAGCTGCTTGTCAGGCCCCAGGATCCACCACATAACTCATGCACTCATGTCCCTCAACAACAGTTACAAATATGACTGTGTCATTGTACATGTGGGTGTGAATGACCTGAGACGTATCTCCCTGGACTACATGAAAAGAGACATGGAAGAGCTCTCGGATTATGTAGCCTAGGTGTATATGACCCTAGTCCTGAGCATCATCCTACTATCACCCAGAATGATACCACAGTACAAGCAGAAAATTACTGATTTCTACAATTGGCTAAGTTTCTGGTGTCATTCTAAGGGGATCCAGTATCTGTCTGCCAGGAATGACATGATTGACAGTCCTTTATGCTTTGCCAGAGATGGCTTGCATCTGGCACCCCTGGGCTTCCGGGTACTGGCCAAGGCTCTTGCCACCCCTATAGTGCCTTTTTTAGGCAGTGTTCCAAAGACCAAATTACCACCATAACAGCTACAAACAAATGCAATCTGAGGTCATGCTTCTCAATGCTAGAAGTCTAAATCTCAAAATGCACTCGCTCAAAGCACTTCTTAAAATGGAGAACATCGACATTTATGCTGTAACAGAGACCTGGTTCAAGGCAGCCGAAAGCTCCTCTGCACTACTAGGCTATAACTCATTACACATCTTTCCGCCCCAAAACTTGGACCAAAGCTCCAAAGCAGGTGGAGTTTCCATATTCAAAAAGGATGCATACACCTCCAGAATGGTAGCCAAACATAACGCATCTGAAATACTTCAGGTACAGCTAACATTGGGTAAGACAGCGATTCAGGTCTTAGCCTGCTATAGGTCCCCAACCATGTCCCATGACTCACACTCCACATTCCTAAGCACCTTGGAGAATATTAGGGTCCAACCTAACACTCTCATACTGGGCAGCTGCAACTACCCCTCCATTAACTGGGAAAACTACTCATGTACCAATACAATTGCCCAACATTTCTTGGAATTCATTAATTCTAATGCCCTGGACCAGCTCGTTCTTACCCCCACTAGAGGTAGCAACATCCTTTATACATTGCTGAATAATGGTAGTAAATATGGGAAAGTATAAGTTATGCCACCTAGTCATGAGCGTTATTCATTTAGGCAATGTTTAGAAAAGTTAGTTGTTGAAAGTATTTTATTGAAAAGAATAGCAGATAGACTTCTGCTGTTTAGCCTTCATACCCCAGTGAGACCTTTGGTTTCTCAGATAGGTAGTCCCCTAAAGTAAGTGGGCAGTCTTTTGGATGATTTACTTAAGAACTATGCTGTACAGCTTCCATTATACATTAGGAATAGTGGCCATTTTTTAATAAACTTTATACCATAGTGTGGAAACAAGATAATTTCCTATCACTCTAGTTATGTCTAGCCTCTACACTTCTATAAAACATGAATTTTGTTTCAAAGCTGTTTCTTACTTTGTACACAATGCTCATATAATTTATTTTATTACTGAATTATTGGTGCTTGGTTTAATGAATAATTTGTTTTATTTTGATAGTTAATTTTTTTTCTCATCTGTGAGATATAGTTAATGTGGTAGGTGGCTACATATGCTACAGCCATGCAAGTCTTTTTATGGGCCTACTTGAAGAAAGTATTTTTATATTAATCACTGTTTTGGATCATGTGACATGTAAATGTTACATGGATTAATTAACTTATAATTGCTAAACACCTTAAAAATGAGATTGCATCTTTTAGGAAAATAGTAGGAACTTGGTATTTGCTTTGCTTATTGCATGCAACCTTTAAGTACTGAATTTTTGTCTATACGAGTGCAAGTACTTGCTTGACTGAATTATTTATATTTGCTGGCATTGTTTTGTTTTCTGATCTGTTCTGAAACTGGTTTTCTCCCTCCCGCGCACCCTATTCCTGTAGTGTTGTTATAGTTGGTGGCTTTGCAGTTGCCCGCTCTACTGTAAATTTGATCTTGGACACTCCTTCCAGTCTAGTGTTCATTCTACCTAATACTGAGAGAACATATGAGAAGACCAACACTCTTAGGTTCTTAACCTTGAAAAATCTTCTCCTCCTCCTTTGTCCCTTTACACTTTACTAAAAGAAAAAAATCTCCTTGTGTTCTGACTGAGTGTGCTTCTCAGCTGATATGTATATTCTTTGGCACCTTGTAATTAACTGTTCCGAGTTGACTAAAAAAACAGCTGAATTCAGTTCAGAATAAATTTTGAATAAATTGCATTTATTTAAACTGTATTTGCTTTAATACTGCTACACACTCAAGTGTGCTAGCTTGCACTGCACTTGAATTGTTTTTACCGCTGTTTTAGGTGCTTTCTGAAAAAAAATTCTAACCTTGTTTCCTGCCTTTCTTGTAACTAGTCTAGTCTAGATACAAGTTTTCTGTATCCAGGACTGTTGGTAAGCTTCAGAGCCCCCCAATCCTTTCTTTATTGGAGGGAAGCCTTCTAGCTTATCAGTGGGATGTATCTACCACAAGAGGAGTGGTTTTTAACCCAGAAATTGTAGTTTATTGACCGTTTGGGCATTTTTTCCATCTCTTTCAACTTTCTGGTTTAAAAGCCTGAATTTGCACTTGTTTCTCACCTTTCCTGTAACTAGTCTAGTCCAGATACAGATTTGCTATATCCAGGACTGTTTGTAAGCTTCTGAGCCCCCAAAGCCTCTCTATGTTGGAGGGAAGCCTTCTAGCTTCTCGGTGGGAGTGGTAAGCATGATGTACCCTGTCTATCACAAGAGGAATGGCTTCTGGCCCAGAAATTGCAGTTTATTTACCGTTTCGGCAGTTTTTCCATCTCTTTCAACTTTCTGGTTTAAAAACCCAAATTTGTGCTTGTTTCCCACCTTTACTATAACTAGTGTACTCCACATACAGATTTGCTGTATGTAGGACTATTTGTAAGCTTCTGAGCGTTGCCAAAGTCTACTCTTCAATTTTTCCCTTAGATCTGCTATTTCTCTCCTCTCCTGCACTTTTACTAGCTTATTAGTTTAGCACTTAACCAGACTTCTTGTAGCAATTATTGTAGCACACACAAGTGCTACCAGCACTAAACATTCTACAAGGAAACAGCTCCAGTATTTATTATAAATGCCCACCCCTCCAGGCATGTTTAAAGGTCAGTTTCCTGTGCTTTCTCCTATTCAGCTGGTGAACTTGGGCATCCTGAGGCAATGTAGCAACTGCCTCATATACACTGACAACACTCTTCTCTTACATCCCAACACTCAGACTGCGAGAGATGCACTTATATATCCAAATTGGAAGCCACACACTCTCCAGCCAAGACTGGAATAGCTGGTCAAGAGGAGAAGGTCAACACTTGCACCTCACCACATGGAACACATATCTCTCCAGAACACACACCAGCACTGCCTTCATATAAAAACACAAACCACACACCCACCTTTGCAGAGGCTGTCAATAAAAATCTACTGAAACAGCAGAGACCTTCAAGGCAGAAATGCACTCCACCACCACAACACAACAGTAATCATGAGACCAATAACTCTCCTAAAGAGTGTGCCACTCAACCAAAGCCCCGAAGGCAAAAGAGCATACCCAAGACACTAATCATAGGTGACTCGATAGTGAGGCACACTGATGTCCCACTCACTAGGTTGAATAAGGAGAAAGTAACAGTTAGCTGCCTGTCAGGTGCCAGGATCCACCACATAGCTCATGCACTCAGGTCCCTCAACAATAGGTACAAATATGACTCTGTCATTGTACATGTGGGTGTGAATGACCTGAGACGTACCTCACTGGACTACATGAAAAGAGACATGGAGGAGCTCTCAGATTAGTTAGCCCAGGTGTGTATGACCCTAAACCTGAGAAGCATCCTACCATCACCCAGAATGATACCACAGTACAAGTAGAAAATGATTGATTTCAACAATTGGCTAAGTTTCTGGTGTCATTCTAAGGGGATCCAGTATCTGTCTGCCTGGAATGACATGATTGACAGACCTTTATGCTCTGCCAGAGATGGCTTGCATCTGGCACCGCTGTGCTTCCGGATACTGGGCAAGCTCTTGCCACCCCTATAGTGCCTTTTTAGGCAGTGTTCCAAATACCAAATTACCACCATAACAGCTACAAACAAATGCAATCTGAGGGTCATGCTTCTCAATTCTAGAAGTCTAAATCTCAAAATGCACTCGCTCAAAGCTCTCCTTAAAATGGAGAACATTGACATTTGTGCTGTAACAGAGACCTGGTTCAAGGCAGCAGAAAGCACTTCTGCACTACTAGGCTATAACTCATTCCACAAATTCGGCCGCAGAACTTGGACCGAAGCTCCAGAGGTGGAGTTTCCATATTCATAAAGGATACGCACACCTCCCTACTTGTAAACCAACATAACGCATCTGAGATACTTCAGGTGTACCTTACATTGGATAAGACAGCGATTCAGGTTGTAGCCTGCTATAGGTCCCAGCCATGTCCCAAGACTCACACTCCATGTTCCTAAGCACCCTGGAGAATATTAGGGTCCAACCTAACACTCTCATACTGGAAGAAATTCAACTACCTCTCTATTAACTAGGAAAACTACTCGTGTATCAATACAACTGCCCAACGTTTCTTGGAATTAATTCTAATGCCCTGGACCAGCTCATTCTTACCCCCACTAGAGGCAGCAACATCCTTTATACATTGCTGAATATTGGTAGTAAATATGGGAAAGTATAAGTTATGCCTCCTAGTCATGAGCATTATTCATTTAGACAATGTTTAGAAAAGTTAGTTGTTGAAAGTATTTTATTGGCAAGAATAGATTTTAAACTTTTGCTGTTTAGCCCTCATACCCCAGTGAGACCTTTGGTTTCTCAGATAGATAGTCTCCTAAAGTAAGTGGGAGTCTTTTGGATGATTTACTTAAGAACTATGCTGTACAGCTTCCATTATACATTAGAAATAGTATCCATTTTTTGAATAAACTTTATACCATAGTGTGGAAACAAGATTATTTGCGTATCACTCTAGTTATGTCTAGCCTTTAGACTTCTATAAATCATGAATTTGGTTTCAAAGCTGTTTCTTACTTTGTACACAATGCTCATATAATTTCTTTTATTACTGAATTACTGGTGCTTTGTTTATTGAATAATTTGTTTTATTTTGATAGTTAACTCTTTTTCTCAACTGTGAGATATAGTTAATGTGGTAGGTGGCTACATATGCCACAGCTATGCAAGTCTTTTTATGGGCCTACTTGAAGAAAGTATTTTTATATTAATCACTATGTTTTGCAACATGTGATATATTGTAAATGTGACATGGATTAATTAGCTTATAATTGCTAAACACTTTAAAAATGAGATTACATCTTTTTGAAAAATAATAGGAACTTGGTATTTCCTTTGCTTATTACATGCAACAGTTAAGTACTGAATTTTTATCTATATGAGTGAAGGTACTTGCTTGACTGAATCATTTATATTGGCTGACATTGTTTTGTTTTCTGATCTATTCTGAAACTGGTTTTCTCTCTCCCTATTCCTGTGGTGGTGTTATAGTTGGTGGCTTTGCAGTTGCCCGTCCTACTGTAAATTTGATCTGGGACACTCTTCCCAGTCTAGTGTTCATTCTACCTAATACTGAGAGAACATTTGAGAAGACCAACCCACTTAGGCTCTTAACCTTGAAAAATCTTTTCCTCCTCCTTTGTCCCTTTACACTTTACTAAAAAAAATCTCCTTGTGTTCTGATTGAGAGTGCTTCTCAGCTGATATTCTTTGGCACTTTTTAATTAACTGTTCAGAGCTGAATTAAAAAATCAGCTGAATTCAGTTCAGAATACATTTTCAATAAATTGCATTTATTTAAACTGTGTTTGCTTTACTATTGCTATGCTACACACTCAAGTGTGTTAGCTTGCACTGCACTTGAATTGTTTTTAGTGCTGTTTTAGGTGCTTTTTGAAAAAAAAATCTAAGCTTGTTTCCTGCCTGTCATGTAACTAGTCTAGTCTAGGTACAGATTTTCTGTATACAGGACTGTTGGTAAGCTTCTGAGCCCCCAAGCCTTTCTGTATTGGAGGGAAGCCTTCTAGCTTATCAGTGGGACGCATCTAGCACAAGAGGAGTGGTTTCTAGCCCAGAAATTGTAGTTTATTGGCCGTTTGGGCATTTTTTCCATCTCTTTCAACTTTCTGGTTTAAAAGCCCGGATTTGCACTTGTTTCCCACCTTTCCTGTAACTAGTCTAGTCCAGACACAGATTTGCTGTATCCAGAACTTTTTGTAAACTTTTGAGACTCCCTAACTATTCTGTGTTGGAGAGAAGCCTTCTAGCTTATCAGTGGGATTTGTAAGCACTAGATAGCCTGTCTACCTCAAGAGGAGTGGCTTTTGGCCCAGAAATTGTAGTTTATTGACTGGTTGGGCAGTTTTTCCATCTCTTTCAACTTTCTGATTTAAAATCCTGCGTTTGCGCTTTTTCCGCCTTTCCTGTAGCTAGTCTTGTCCAGATACAGACTTGCTGTATCCAGGACTGTATGTAAGCTTCTGAGCCCCCCCAAGCCCTTCTATGTTGGAGGGAAGCCTTCTAGCTTATCAGTGGTAGTAGTAAGCACTAGGTAGCCTATCTACCACAAGAGGAGTGTTTTTTGGCCCAGAAATTTTAGCTTATTGACCGTTTGGGCCGTTTTTCCATCTCTTTCAAATTTCTGGTTTAAAAGCCCGCATTTGCGCTTGTTTGCTGCCTTCCCTGTAACTAGTCTAGTCCAGAAACAGATTTGCTGTATCCATGACTGTTTGTAAGCTTCTGAGCAGTGCCAAAGTCTACTCTTCTATTTTTCTGTTAGATCTTCTAGATCTCTTCTCTCCTGCACTTTTACTAGCTTATTAGTTTAGCACTTCACCAGACTTCTTGTAGTAATTATTGTAGCACACACAAGTGCTACCTTCGCTAAACGTTCTACAAGGAAACAACTCCAGTACTTATTATTAATGCCTTCCCCTCCAGGCATGTCTAAAGGTCAGATACCTGTGCTTTCACCTATTAACCTGGTGAACTTGGGCATCCTGGGGCAATGTAGCAACTGTGTCAAGTACACTGACAACCCTCTCCTATTACCTCCCAATACTCAGACTTCCGAGAGATGCACTTATATATCCAAATTGGAAGCCACGCACTCTCCAGCCAAAACCGGAATAACTGGTCAAGCTGATAAGGTCAACACTTGCACCACAACACAGCTTTCCAGAACACACACCAGCACTGCCTTCACATAAAAACACAAACCACACACCAACCTTCATGGAGGCTGTCAATAAAAAACTACCCAAACAGCAGAGACCTCCAAGACAGAAATTCACTCCACCACCACAACACAACACTAATCACGAGACACATAACTTTCTTAAACAGTATGCCACGCAATCAAAGCCCCTAAGGCAAAGCAGCATGCCCAAAAAACTAATCATAGGTGACTCAATAGTGAGACACACTGATGTCCCATTCACTAGGTTGAATAAGGAGAAAGTAACAGTCGGCTGCCTGTCAGGCACCAGGATCCACCACATAACTCATGCACTCAATTCCCTCAACAACCGGTTCAAATATGACTCTGTCATTGTACATATGGGAGTGAATGACCTGAGACGTAATTCCCTGGACTACATAAAAAGAGACATGGAGGAGCTCTTGGATTATGTAACCCAGGAGTGTATGACCCTAGCTCTGAGCAGCATCCTACCATCACCCAGAATGATACCACAGTACAAGCAGAAAATTATTGATTTCAACAACTGGCTTAGTTTCTGGTGTCATTCTAAGGGGATCCAGTATCTGTCTGCCTGGAATGAAATGGTTGACAGACCTTTATGCTTTCCCAGTGATGGCCTGCACCTGTCTCCCCTGGGCTTCCGGGTACTAGCCAAGGCTCTTGCCATCCCTATAGTGCCTTTTTAGGCAGTGTTCCAAAGACCAAATTACCACTGTAACAGCCACAAACAAATACAATCTAAGGGGCATGCTGCTCAGTCCTAGAATGTCAAAATACACTTGCTCAAAGCACTCCTTAAAATGGAGAACTTCAACATTTGTGCTGTAACAGTGACCGAGTTCAAGGGAGCAGAAAGCACCTCTGCACTACCAGGCTATAACTCATTCCATACCTTTTGACCCCAGAACTTGGACTGAAGCTCCAAAGGCAGTGGAGTTTCCCTATTGATAAAGGATGCACACACCTCCAGACTGGTAGCCCAACATAACACATCTGAGATACTCCAGGTGCAGCTAACATTGGGTAAGACAGTGATTCAGGTCGTAGCCTGCTATAGGTCCCCGACTATGTCCCAAGACTCACACTCCACATTCCTAAGCACCCTGGAGAATATTAAGGTCCAGCCTAACACTCTCATACTGGGCAACTTCAACTACCCCTTCATTAACTGGAAAAACTACTCGTACCAATAGAATTGCCCAATGTTTCTTGGAATTCATTAATTCCAGTGCCGTGGGCCACCCCATTAGAGGTAGCAACATCCTTTATACATTGCTGAATAGTGGTAGTAAATATGGGAAAGTATAATGTTATGCCTCCTAGTCATGAACATTATTAATTTAGACAATGTTTAGAAAAGTTAGTTGTTGGAATTATTTTATTGGAAAGAATAGCTGATAAACGTCTACTGTTTAGTCGTCATACCCCGTGAGACCTATGGTTTCTCAGATTGGTAGTCCCCTAAAGTAAGTGGGGAGTCTTTTGGATGATTTACTTAAGGACTATGCTGTACAGCTTCCATCGTACTTTTGGAATAGTGGCCATTTTTGAATAAACATTGTACCATAGTGTGGAAACAAGATTATTTGCTTATCACTGTAGTTATGCCTAGCCTCTACACTTCTATAAAACATGAATTTGGTTTCAAAGTTGTTCTTACTTTGTACACAGTGCTCCTATCATTTCTTTTATTACTGAATTAGTGAAGCTTGGTTTAGTAAATAATTTGTTTTATTTTGATGGTTAATTATTTTTCTCAACTGTGAGATATAGTTAATGTGGTAGATGGCTACATATGCCACAACCATGCAAGTGTTTTTATGGGCCTACTTGAAGGAAGCATTTTTATATTAATCACTATGTTTTGCATCATGTAATATATTGTAAACGTAACATGGATTAATTAGTTTATAATTGCTAAACACTCTCAAAATGAGATTACATCATTTTGGAAAATAATAGGAACTTGATATTTGATTTGCTTATTACATGCAGCAGTTAAGTACTGAATTTTTGTCTATACAAGTGCAGGTACTTGCTTGACTGAATTATTTATATTTGCTGGCATTGTTTTGTTTTCTGATCTGTTCTGAAACTGGTTTTCTCCCTCCCGTGCACCTTATTCCTGTGGTGTTGTTATAGTTGGTGGCTTTGCAGTTGCCCGCCAGTACCGTAAATTTGATCTGGGCCACTCCTCCCAGTCTAGTGTTCATTCTACTTTATACTGAGAGAACATTTGAGAAGGCCTACTCACTTAGGTTCTTAACCTTGAAAAATCTTCTGCTCCTTTTTTCTCCCTTTACACTTCACTAAAAAAAAATCTCCTTGTGTTCTGACTGAGTACGCTTCTCAGCCAATAAGTATATTCTTTGGCAATTTTTAATTGACTGTTCAGAGTTGAATAAAACAACAGATGAATTCAGTTCAGAATACATTTTGAATAAATTGCATTTATTTAAACTGTATTTGCTTCAGTACTGCTACACACACAAGTGTGCTAGTTTGCACTGCACTTAAATTGTTTTTAGTGCTGTTTCAGCTGCTTTCTGAAAAAAAAAAATTGTAAGCTTGCTTCCTGCCTTTCCTATAACTAGTCTAGTCTAGATACAGATTTGCTGTATCCAGGACTGTTGGTAAGTTTCTGAGCCCCCAAGCTTTTCTGTATTGGAGGGAAGCATTCTAGTTTATAAGTGGGAATGGTAAGCACCAGGTAGCCTATCTACCACAAAAAGAGTGGTTTCTGGCCCAGAAATTGTAGTTTATTGGCTGTTTAGGCAGTTTTTCCATCTCCTTCAACTTTGTGTTTTAAAAGCCCGTGTTTGCGCTTGTTTCTCGCCTTTACTGTAAACTTGTCTAGTCCCGGTACATATTTGCTGTATCCAGGACTGTTTGTAATCGTCTGAGCCCCCCCAAGCCTTTCTGTGTTGGAGGGAAGCCTTCTATCTCATCACTGTGAGTGGTCAGGACTAGGTAGCGGTTTTTGGCCCAGAAATTGTAGCTTATTGGCCATGTGGGCAGCTTTTCCATCTCTTTCAACTTTCGGGTTTAAAAGCCCTCATTTGCGCTTGTTTCCCACCTTTCCTGTAACTAGTCTAGTCCAGATACAGATTTGCTGTATGTAGGACTGTTTGTACGCTTCTGAGCGGTCCCTTAGATCTGCTAGTTTTCTTTTCTCCTGCACTTTTATTAGCTTATTAGTTTAGCAATTTACCGGACTTCTTGTAGCAATTATTGCAGCATACACAACTGCTACCAGCACTAAAGGTTCTACAAGGAAACAGCTCCAGTACTTATTAATGCCCACCCATCCATGCATGTCTGAAGGTCAGTTCCCTGTGCTTTCTCCTAGTAACCTGGTGGACTTGGGCATCCTGAGGCAATGTAGCAACTGCCTCATGTTCATAGGTTTATAGGTTCATAGATTGGTACTAGGCTATCGGCCCTAGGGCCTATACAAGCTTAGCCATAACAGTTCCTGGCTATTTCTTCCCACAGTATTTACTTCCCTGGACCCCTGCCTAGCAGTGCGACTGACATGATCCCCGGGGTGAATTTCCTATCTCCCACCCAATTATCAAGGTTCCTTTTGAAGAGGGCCAAAGAGGCACTCTGCTTGACATGTATGGGCAGTCTATTCCAGAGTCTGGGGAGTCCTTGGGTCAGGAACCTACACCTCCAGCATATTTTGTTCATTGTGTTGGCAAGGTTTAGATCCATGGAGCGTGCGTCTCCAAGGGATTGGGATTTCTTTAAGGGTAGCATGTCCAACAGCTCTGGGTTTGACATGGCCTTGTATGTTAAGCAGAGATCGCCTCTGAGTAGATGATATGTGACAGAGTATAGGTGGAGTTTTTTTATACGGTCAGCATAGGGCATCTGCTTTAGGCCTGTGATTCTTTTAGTGAGGTATTTCTGCGGCTTTTCCAGTTGTTGTGCATGTCTTAAGAGGTACATACCAAATGGCGCATTATATTCTATAATGGGTCTAATGAGGGATGAGTACAGTGGGACAATGACCTCCTTTTTTTTTGGATGAAAAGCCCATAGTGATGAGGTGTGCTACATAGAAGGATTTCCTGACTGTTGTGGCGATGTTATTGGAGGTGAGACTACTGTCCAGCTGTATCCCTAAGTCTCTTATCACACTTTCGGTGTTTAGTGTACTGCCACCTATGTATTAATTCATGGGTATGTGTTTTTGCCCAAAGGGGATAACTATACATTTCTTGGCATTGAGCTTGAGCCTATGGCTCTGGCACCAAACATCTGTTTCTAGAAGGCCCTTTCGTAGAATATCCACATAATTTGCGGGCTCAATAATAGCTCCTAGTTTGCAGTTATCTGTGAACTTTGTTAGCCAGAGTCCCTTAATGTTAGCCTGTACTTCAGAGAAGTAGATGCCAAGCAAGAGCGGTCCCAAGACTGAGCCCTGAGGTACACCACTTGTCTCTTGTCTGTAGCTGGATTTGGAGTTGGCTACTTTTACAGTGTGGGTTCTGTTAGTAAGCCAGTTGGCAACCCATCGAGTGACGTAGGGATTAATGCCCAGCTTAGTAAGTTTATCTAAGATTCCAAAATGGGGAAAGGTGTCAAAGGCCTAGGCAAGGTCCAGATAGGCTGTGTGGATGACCTTATCCTTGTCCACAGCTCTGGAGACTGATTCGAAGAAGTCAATCAGGTTCAGTAGACAAGAGCTGCCCTTCACAAACTCAAACCGCATGGGGTCCAGTGTTTGAAGGTTGCCAGTGTCTTTGTTTATAGGTTCCATGATAATACGTTCCATGGCCTTGCAGATCAGGCTCATCAGACTCATGGGGCGGTAGTTCCCAGGATCCAAGGTGGATTGCCCCTTGTGGACTGGGGTAACTGTAGCTGTGCACCACTCAGATGACACAAAGCCTGTGGTGAGGCTATGATTAAACATGACACTTAGGTGAGGTTCCAGTTAATTTTGTAGTTCATGTAGTACACAGCCTGGGATGTCATCTGGTCCCATGGATGCTGTATTCTTAGCTTTGGAGAGTGCATTGTTTTACCTGTGTGGCCATTATTACCGGAATTTGGCAATCCTTTGGTATTGAGATGAGCCCTTTAGGGGGTGAGAGGGGGAGTGAAGTTTTCACTGAATCGATCTACCAGGATATTGGCAATATCCTTGGGATCAGTATATTTAGTGCCATTCTGTTGTAGTTCAGAGCAGATCTGAGCATTGCCTTTTAGATTTTTGACAAAGCTATAGAATGCCAACTCTCTCCTCTTATCTCCCAACACTCAGACTTGCAAGAGATGCACTTATATATCCAAATTGGAAGCCACACACTCTCCAGCCAAGACCAGAATAGCTGGTCAGGAGGAGAAGGTCAACACTTGCACCACATCACATGTAACACATAGCTCTACAGAACACACACCAACACTGCCTTCGCATGAAAACACAAACCACACACCCACCGTCGCTGAGGCTCTCAATAAAAATCTACCCAAACAACTGAGACCTCCAAGGCAGAAATGCACTCGACCACCACAGCACAACACTAACCACGAGATGCATAACTCTCCTAAAGAGTGTGTCAGTCAACCAAAGCCCTTATGGCAAAACAACATGCCCAACTCACTAGTTATAGATGCCTCGATAGTGAGGCATACTGATGTCCCACTCACTAGGTTGAATAAGGAGAAAGTAACAATCAGCTGCCATCAGGTGCCAGGATCCACCACATAACTCATGCACTCAGGTCCCTCAACAACAGGTGCAAATATGACTTTGTCATTGTACATGTGGGTGTGAATGACCTGAGATGTATCTCCTTGGACTACATGAAAAGAGACATGAAGGAGCTTGCAGATTATGTAGCCCAGGCATGTATGACCCTAGCCCTGAGCAGCATCCTACCATCTCCCAGAATGATACCATAGTACAAGCAGAAAATGATTGATTTCAACAATTTGCTAAGTTTCTGGTGCCATTCTTAGGGTATCCAGTATCTGTCTACCTAGAATTACATGATTGACAGACCTTTATGCTTTGCCAGAGATAGCCTGCATCTGTCAACTCTGGGCTTCCAGATATTGACCAAGGCTCTTGCCACCCCTATAGTGCTTTTTTAGGCAGTGTTCCAAAGAGAAAATTACCACTGTAACAGCTACAAACAAATGCAATCTGAGGGTCATACTGCTCAATGCTAGACGTCTAAATCTCAAAATGCACTCGCTTGAAGCACTCCTTAAAATGGAGAACATCGACATTTGTGCTATAACAGAGACCTGGTTCAAGGCAGCAGAAAGCACCTCTGCACTGCCAGGCTATAAATCGTTCCTCACCTTTCGGCCCCAGAACTTGGACTGAAGCTCCAAAGGCGGTGGAGTTTTCATATAAAGGATGCGCACACCTCCAGACTGGTAGCCCGACATAACACATCTGAGATACTTCAGGTGCAGCTAACATTGGGTAAGACACCGATTCAGGTTGTAGCCCACTATAGGTCTCCAACCATGTCACAAGACTCACACTCCACGTTCCTAAGCACACCGGAGAAAATTAGAGTCCATCCTAACACTCTCATACTGGGCAACTTCAACTACCCTTCCATTAACTGGGAAAACTGTTCATACAATTGCCCAACGTTTCTTGGAATTCATTAATTCCAATGCCTTGGACCAGCTTGTTCTTACCTCCACTAGAGGTAGCAACATGCTTTATACATTGCTGAATAATGGTAGTAAATATGGGAAAGTACAAGTTTGGCCCCCTAGTCATGAGCATTATTAATGCAGACAATGTTTAAAAAAGTTAGTTGTTGAAAGTATTTTATTGAAAGGAATAGCTGATAAACTTCTACTGTTTAGCCATCATACCCCAGTAAGACCTATGGTTTCTCAGATAGGTAGTCCACTAAAGTATGTAGGGAGTCTTTTGGATGATTTACTTCAGAACTATGCTGTACAGCTTCCATATGTTAGGAATAGTGGCCATTTTTTGAATAATCTTCATACCATAATGTGGAAACAAGATTATTTGCTTATCACTATAGTTATGTCTGGCCTATAAACTTCTATAAAACATGAATTTGGTTTCAAAGCTGTTTCTTACTTTGTACACAATGCTTATATAATGTCTTGTATTACTGAATTACTGATGTTTGGTTTAATGAATAATTATTTTTATTTGATGGCTAATTCTTTTTCTCAACTGTGAGATAAGGTTAATGTGGTAGGTGGCTACATATGCCAGAGCCATGCAAGTCTTTTTATGGGCCGTCTTGAAGAAAATATTTATATATTAATCACTATGTTTTGCATCATGTGACATATTGTAAATGTGACATGGATTGATTAGTTTATAATTGCTAAAAATGAGATTACATCTTTTTGGAAAATAATAGGAACTTGATATTTGCTTTGCTTATTACATGTTAAGTACTGAACTTTTGTCTATACAAATGCAGATATATGCTTGACTGAATAATTTATATTTGCTGACATTGTTTTGTTTTCTGATCTGCTGTGAAACTGGTTTTCTCTTTTCCGCGCACACTATCCCTGTAGTGTTGTTATAGTTGGTGGATTTGCAGTTGCCCACCCCTACTGTGAATTTGATCTGGGACACTCCTCCCAGTCTAGTGTTCATTCTTCCTAAAACTGCGAGAACATTTGTGAAGGTCAACCCACTTAGGTTCTTAACCTTGAAAAATCTTCTGCTCCTTCTTTCTCCCTTAACACTTTACTAAAAAAATCTCCTTGTGTTCTGACTGAGTGTGCTTCTCAGCTGATAAGTATATTCTTTGGCACTTTTTAACTGTTCAGAGTTGAATAAAATAACAGTTGAATTCAGTTCAGAATACATTTTGAATAAATTGCATCTATTTAAACTGTATTTGCTTTAATACTGCTACACACTCAAGTGTGCTAGCTTGCACTGCACTTGAACTGTTTTTAGGCTGTTTTAGCTGCGTTCTGAAAAAAAATTCTAAGCTTGTTTCCTGCCTTTTGTGTAACTAGTCTAGTTTAGATACAGATTATTAGATGGCACAGTGGTGCAGCGGTAGTGGTGTCGCCTCACTGCAAGAGGTTCTCTACTGCAAGAGGTTCTCTGGTTCGATTCTCGGCTGGGGTGCCTTCTGTGTGGAGTCTACATGTCCTCCCTGCATTCGTGTGGGTTTCTTCCGGGTGCTCCGGTTTCCTCCCATGGTACAAAGTCACATCTGGAGCATTTCTCCCTGGACCTCCTCCGAAAATTGGCTTTGTTGCAAGTCGGACTTTCCCAGTTAAAAATGTTAAATAAAAAAAAAAAAAAATTTGCTGTATCCAGGACTGTTGGTAAGCTTCTGAGCCCCCCAAGCCTTTCTGTATTGGAGGGAAGCGTTCTAGCTTATTAGTGTGAGTGGTAAGCACTAGGTAGCCAATCTATCACAAGAGTAGTGGTTTCTGGCCCAGAAATTGTAGTTTATTGACCGTTTGGGCAGTTTTTCCATCTCTTTCAACTTTCTGGTTTAAAAGCCCACGGTTGCGCTTGTTTCCCACAAGATGCAGATACAGATTCTTAGTTTTAGCACTTGAATTTGTTTATTCATGCTCAGCACTTGTTCAGAACTTGTTGGTAGTACTAAATAAGCTACAAATTACTACAGCACTCAACCTTCCTCTTTACCTAGTGGAAAACAGTTTTTGTACTTACTTTCCTCACTTGCTTAGAGAAAAACAGCTCTTATATTCACTTTCTTCACTTGTCTAGAGGAAAGTAGTTTTTTTATTCAGGCATGTCCATGGGTCAGATCCCAGTGTTCTCTCCTGTCTATCTGATGAATCTGGGCATCTTGGGGCAATGTAGCAATTGCCTTATGTACACAGACAACCCTCACTTCCTGCCACCCAACATCACAACCTGTGAGAGATGCACTTATCTAGCCAAACTGGAGGAAAAGCTCTCTCCAACCAAGACTGAACTTGACAGTCAATAGGAGAAGGTAAACACCTGCACCACACCACACTCATCACATAGCCCCACCAAACGTACACCACCAAAGTCCACACATAGAAACCCAAAACCATTCGCAGAGGCTCTCAATAATAATCTGCTCAAGCAAGAGAGACCTCCAAAGCAGAAAAGTAAGCAGTCTCCACCCCCCAACACAACCCAAATGACACATAGCCCATAGACTCAGTGTGCCAGTAAACCACAGTCCATAAGGCAAAACAATGTACTCAACAGACTACTCAAGGTGACTCTGTAGTCAGGCACACTGCTGTTCCACTCACCAGGCTAAACAAGGAGAAGGTTGCTGTTAGCTGCCTGTCGTGTCAGGATCAGCCACATAATCCACGCACTCAGGACACTCCACAACAAGTATAAATATGACTCTGTCATTGTCCATGTTGGTGTGAATGACCTGAGACGTACTTCCTTGGAATACATGAAAAGGGACATGGATGAGCTCTCTGATCTTGTAGCCCAGGCAGGTATGACCCTAGCCCTGAGTAGCATCCTGCCATTGCCCAGAATGATACTGCAGTACAAGGACAAAATGACTGACTTCAACAATTGGCTAAGCTTCTGGTGTCATTCTAAGGTAATCCAGTATCTGTCTGCCTGGGATGACATGGTCGACAGACCACGATGCTTTGCCAGAGATGGCATGCACCTGTTGCCCCTGGGATCGGCTACTGGCTAAGGGTCTTGCCGTCCCTATGCTGCCTTTTTTAGGCAAGGTTCAAATGACAAATTCAACACCGTAACAGGAACAGGCAAGCAAAAACTGTGGGTGATGCTACTCAATGCTAGAAGTCTAAATCTCAAAATGCACTCACTCAAGGCACTCCTTAAAATGGAGAACATCGATATCTGTGCAGTGACTAAGACCTGGTTCAAGGCTGCAGAGAGCACCCCTGCATTACCAGGCTATAACTCATACCACACTTTTCGGTCATCTAACCTGGACCAGAACACCAAAGGTGGAGGTGTGTCCATATTCATTAAGGATATCCACACCTCTAGGTTAGTTGCTTAGCATAATGCGTCCGATGTTATCCAAGTGCAACTAACTCTGGGCAAAACTGCAATCCAAATTGTAGCTTGCTACAGATCCCCCAACATGCCCCAGGATTTCCACTCCTCTTTTCTTGATATACTGGAAAATATTAGGGTGCAACCAAACACCCTAATAATGGGCGATTTCAACTACCCCACCATTAACAAGTAAAACTACTCCTGTACCAACTCCTTCACTCAACGCTTTCTGGAATCAATGCCCTAGATCAACATATCCACATCCCCACCAGGGGCAACAATATCCTAGACCTAGTCATTACCAACATGAATGACCAGTGTTCCACACCTGAAGTCAACTCCTCGTTGGTCAGATCTGACTATAAGCTAATCACCTTAGATATCCACATCCTGCCCCCACCCACCATTAAGGAAAACACAGTAAAAAATTTCTCCAAAGCCAACTTCATGCGTCTTAAGACAAAAGTGGTGAATTTCATGACACCTATGCAGATGGATAATACAGTTACAACTACTGAATCCTACACAAGTGCACTCTATAAGCACTTACACAAATGCATGGATCATGCTATCCCAAATTGAACCAAGACGCTATCCTCCAAAAAAAGGGCGCCAATCTGGTGGTCCCCATCCATAAACAAACTCTATCACAGAAGGAAGAAACTGTTGCAAAAGAGAATAAAATCCCATGAGTGGAGGAGCTCCCTGGTCAGCCTCAGTTAGAAGCTGAGATCCCTTATAAGATCCTCAAAAGCTAGCTATGAAAACAAAATCACCACTGATTCTAAGGGCAGCCACAAAGCATTCTATAGCTATGTCAAGAATCTCAATGGCAACACCCAGATCTGCTCTGAGTTACAGCACAACAGCATGAAAATAAAAGAACCAATTGATATTGACAACATCCTAGCAGATAGGTTCAGTGCTAACTTTACCCCCTTCTCACCCCCTAAAGGGCCCATATCTATACAGGAAGAATGCAGAGTCCCTGTAATCACATCTGTGCAGGTAAAAGCTGCACTTTCTAAAACCAAAAGCACAGCATCCATGGGACCGGACAACATCTCAGGCTGCGTTTTACATGAACTTCAGAATGAACTGGCTCCCCACCTAAGCATGTTTAATCATAGTCTCACATCAGGCTTTGTGCCCACTGAGTGGCACACAGCAACAGTTATCCCACTCCACAAAGGGGGAGCTGCCACTGATCCTGGGAACTATCACCTTATTAGCCTGACAAGCCTGGTCTGCAAGGCCATGGAACGTATCATCATGGAACTCATAAACAAATACACTAGTAACCTCCAAACTCTTGACCCCACCCAGTTTGGGTTTGTGAAAGGCAGATCATGCCTTATGAACCTGATTGGCTTTGGTGACTGCCTCAAAGAAGTCATAGACAAGGGTAAGGTAGTTCACTCAGCTTATCTTGACCTCGCAAAGGTTTTCAACACCATCCCCCATTCTGGAATTAAAGCTAAACTCACTAAACTAGGTATAAATCCCTACGTCACAAGATGGGTTGCCAACTGGCTCACTGACAGAACCCACATTGTAAAAGTTGCAGACTCCAAATCTGACTTCAAACCAGTGACAAGTGGAATACCACAGAGTTCAGTACTGGGACCTTTCCTGTTTGCTATCTACTTCTCTGAAGTACAGGCTAACACAGAAGGCCTCTGGTTAATTAAGTCCGCAGATGACTGCAAACTAGGAGCCATAGTCGAGTCCTCAAATGATGTGGACATCCTACAGAAGGGCCTCACTGAGACAGATGCCTGGTGTCAGACGCATGGTGTCAAGCTCAGTGCCAAAAAGTACATTGTTATCCCCTTTGGTAAAAACTCTGTACTCATGAACTACCAGATAAACAACAGTCTACTTAATGCCGAATGTGTGATAAGAGACCTTGGGACCCAGATGGACAGTAGTCTCTCCTTTGATAATCACATCGCCACAGTAGTCAGGAAATTCTTCTGTGTGGCACACCTCATCAAAAAAGGGTTGTCATCCAGGAAAAAAGAGGCCATTGTTCCCCTTTACTCGGCACTCATTAGACCCATTATATAGAGTACAACGCCCCTTTTGGAATGTACCTCACAAGACATCTGCAGCAGCTGGAAAGGCCACAGAAGTACCTCACAAAGAGGATTACTGTCCTCAAACAGATGCCCTACACTGCCCATCTCAAAAAACTCCAGCTTTACTCTGTAGCATATCGCCAACTCCGAGGAGATCTCTGCCTAACATATAAAGCTATGTTAAACCCAGAGCTGTTGGGCATGCTACACCTAAAGAAATCCCAATCCCTCCAAGCTACATGCTCTTGGGACCTAAACCTTGTCACCACAATAAACAGGACATGCTGGAGGGATATGTTCCTGTCCCAGAGACTTCCTATACTCTGGAACAAGCTACCCATATATGTCAAGCAAAGTTCCTCATTAGCACTCTTCAAGAAAAATCTTGATGAGTTAATGGGAAATAGGAAATACACCCCAGGGATCACTTCTGTGGCTCTGCTCGACAGGGGCACAGGAAATTTACTTTCTTGGGTTGCGTAAGCCAGGGCACCTTGTTGGCTAGGCTTACATAGGCCCTTGGGCCGATAGCCAAGTACCTACCTATATACCTATGAATATGGCTGTGCTGTTGTTGGGATATCTTTTTTCCCTTCATTGTACAGGGAAAATAAGTAGTGAAATAATGTTCATGCTTTTAGACAGTGGTTGTCCTGTTCTGGTGCCCTGTAGTGGTAAGTTTAACTAACACTTTAGTTACATAACGTTTAAAGGGTGGGACTGTTTTCTCTTTTTATTTTCTCATTAATGCCATGTTTGGAGGTAAATGGGGTCTGTTGTGCATTGTAATATTTTTTATAGTGACTGTTTAGTGATAACTTTCAAGAAGTAATTTTAAAAGGTGAAAATGTGTATAAAACAATTTTTTTTGGGGAGGGGGACATGAGGTAAATGTAGTGCATTTGGTGTATTACTAATATATGTTATTGTTTCAGGATACTTTGCTTTTACAGGTGGAAGTAAATATTTTAAGATTGTTTGTTACTGTTGGAAATCTGTGTATAATGGTATC
Source organism: Protopterus annectens (assembly GCF_019279795.1). Lineage (NCBI taxonomy): Eukaryota > Metazoa > Chordata > Ceratodontiformes > Protopteridae > Protopterus > Protopterus annectens. Next base: position 272,771,212 of record NC_056736.1, on the reverse strand, counting down.
TTCAGAAGTAAGATGTTATGTAATGTAAATTAGTGCATTTATAATGTTCATGCTTAAAAATGTGTTTTTTGTACTGTGGGGAAAAATCTAAATTTGCAGCTATTTTGTTTTACTGCTAATTGTTAAAAAGCAGTGTATGTTAATGGTTTGTAAGGATACTTGTTTTAATTTCTTTTCTCTGTTTAGATGAGGCTTTTACTGCTATAGGAACATACGTGCTGCCATCTGTTTAATGTCAATATTTTTAATGGTTAAAATGTTTTCTAGTATATTTAGGTGTGGGGTCTACTGTGCCTTTATGTCATTATCCGTTCTATATTTTTAAATGTTTTGTAATGGTTAAAATATTTTTATTTCATTTTCCTGTACTTAGACATAGACAATGCTTTATACTAAGCACATATTTATTTGGTAGTTGCAATGCCCACGGCTTTGAAGTAATTCAAATTTTGTTATATGTGTAATGACATTATTACATACAAATTTTAACTGCAAAGATCACAACATGGTTTCATATTGGTAGTTAACGTGGTATATAATCTATGTTACTACTTGCAGAGAATTCCTCTACCTGCTATATTTTCTAACATAGCTGTGTACAAGTAAAACCATGTAGTGCTGTGTCTTTTGTAATCAAAATATGTATGTTTACATGTGCCGTGTGCGTGTGTGTGTGTGTGTGTGTGTGTGTGTGTGTGTGTGTGTGTGTGTGTGTGTGTGTGTGTGTGTGTGTGTGTTCTGCAGTCAAGTACTCTAAAGAGGGGGAAGGCACAGATGGCTAGTTTTGCACACAACAGCATACCATGCAACCTGTCTCTTGTTCTCAGGAATGCCCAGGTTGGGATAGATGATGATCATTTTGTCATTTTTAATGTTTCACTTGCACTGTTCTGTCCTTCGTCTGTACTGGAGATCAGTTAGAATTACTTTACACAATTATTTTCTGTCATAAATGCCACTTCCTTTTTGAACATCAGTTCTTTTTTCAAATGGCAGTTCTGTCATGCTGTGGCATCCTCCTAACACAGTTCTGCTAAATGTGTTGTATACCAGGTAAGTGCATATTCATGAATGAAAAGGTAAGCTTCATCACAGTCTTATCACCAGTAAGAGAATGTGCAAGTGACAGGATGGTTTGAAAAATGGAGTGCACCTGGATCGAGAAATGCTATAACCTGAAATCATTCTGCAGGTACTATGAAACGGAATTCCTAATTATCCATGTTGGAAGGAACGATGTAACAAGACATTAGGCAACTGACTAGCATAGGACTACTATCGTGCAAGGCAAAACAAATCACCAGATGGCAAAATGAGCAAGGAACCCAAACTCTGAAAGACCATAACTTAAGGTTATTGCCACAGAAGCCTCTGAAGTATTTAATGCAGTTAAACATAACATCTTTTATAATATTTTAGACTCTGCAGTAAAATTGGCCAGCCAGTTGTACACCAACTCAGTTGTTGCAAAGAAGCTGTCTTATGGAAGGACAGAGACTGAAGCCATCATTGAAAATGTTCTTGAGTCTGCACTTTTTTGGAATGCCTCCTGCATGACCTACAAAAAACAGGCAGTTCATTTTCCATATCATCAGATGCTTCAAAAAGGGTCCAAATGGACAGATGAAAAGTCACCAAGCAAGGGAGAGTAGTAGTGCTGAAATCAAATTCATCCTGAAGTCTTGGTGACTACCTTCATGAGGTGGACCCTGGTTTTACAAAATCTCACCAAGGTGACACTGATATATAGACTGTATTTATATAGCATGTATCATGGGCAGAAGTAAGTCAAAAACAAAAAAAGACAATTGGGTGCAAAAGATCCATGATAAAAAAAGTGCCTGTTCCTGGTAGATGCACTGCTGCACCTACTGGAGGACTGGAAAAGATGACAGTGTAGAATTCTCAAAATATGGAAACATTACTAGAATGAGACCAGGCCAGGCCAAGGGGGAGGATGGCCCCCTGTTTTACAAGGAAGTAACAGTCCACAAAAATCACAGAAACTGATAGGCCAAAGAAGAGCCATAAAGATGATAAAGTAGATTGTTGAGGCTAAGAAAGAAATTATGTATTGTTACTATTATGCAAAAAGCCCAGAATTTCCAGACACAAGATATACAAAATGATTAAGAGAGAAATTAGAGGAAAGAAAAATACTTGCGCAAGAAAAAACTGTCAGAAGCTTCAAATGAAAATTCGTGTTCATTAATACAACAGATTTGTGAAAAACAGTGTATAGATCAAGAAACATCTTTTTGGAAAAACATCCATCTGAGAAAGTGCGAAAATATAAACAACAAAACCAACAGATATTTGAAAAGTATAAAAAAGAAACATGGACATAGGAAAGAAAGAGAGATTTGAAATGGTGCAGTATTTATACAAAGGAGAAAGCCAAATTAATCAATGTAAAGAAGGCAGCTCCAAAGATATTCGAAGAGAAATACAGGCAAAGGCATTCAGGTATGGAAAACTTCACAATAAAAAAAAATAATGTCACAAAGATGGAATGTAGAAAAGAAGATTAAAGTAGAAGTTAAAAAAGTAGAAGGTGATGTTATGGAGTGCCTGCAAAGTGAAGGATTTGGTGTAGAAGGTCTAACACAGGTTACATCACCGCATGATGGACCGAGGCCCCAAAGTAGGGAGGAAACAGAAAGATCAGGAAACATCTGAAGAAGAAATATTGACATAGGAAATAAGAAGAGATTTAATATGGTGTAATATTTATGCAAAGGAGAAAGCAAAACTAATCAATACAAAAAGAGCAGTACCAAAGATTGTTGAAGAGAAATACAGGCAAAGGAATCCGGACATGGAAAACTTTACAATACAAAAATAAGAATACAAAGAGGAAAAGCAGAAAAGGAGATTAGCAATGGAGTAGTTAAAGAAATAGAAACTAAGGTTATGGATTACCTGCAAAGTGAAGGATTCAGTGTAGAAAATTTAATTTAGAAAGCACCACAACAGGATAGAGTAATGGGTATCCAAATTAAGGGGAAACCAGTGGAACAGGAAGCAATGGTCAGGTGTCATATAAAAGTAATTTGGAGCCTTCCATGGAAAACCAGTATAAACATTCACTTGAAGCTAGACAGCAAGCAAGGAACAAGAAACTGTGGAAACTCTGATGCAGTCAATGTTGAGGAGTGATAGGCCAGTGATTTCCCATATGATAGAGCAACAGATTTCACAGGATGAATTGAATGTGCCACAGGAAGATGCTATAGAATAGTCTATACAATGCCCGCAGGAACTAGAAAACAAGGGATGTGCCCTCAGTTTGGAAGAAAATGAGCTATGACAAGAGCTGCTTGATTTAATCGATGTAGACATATATATCAAGATCAATGAAAGAAATAGACTGCAGAAGATTAATAAAACCCAAATGGACAGAAGTCTGCTAAAACAAATGAACACAGTAATTAGGAGATCCATCCGATAAAACAGAAGTAAATAGGATATATTACTGTGCAGCTAAATTAATAACTGATAAAGTTCTACCACAAGAACATAGGGTAGTGAGAGAAAGGAAGGGGAAATATCGAATAGAAAAAAACTATAAAACGATTAAGACAAGAAGTATCACTATTAGAAGACTAGCAGTAAAATCTTTAATTCCAGCAGTACAAAATCATAAAGCTTTCACGATCAACCCTTCATCAGTTTGTAAAAGAACAAATAAAATATATCCATTTAAATACCCTTAACAATCACATGACACAGTCTGCACCAATCCTATGTATTATTAACCATATGTATAACCTTGACATTAAGTCATTGTTCACTGTTATACCTCTTGAGTATGGGTTAGAGGCATTACGCAATTTTACTGCTACCTGTACATTTCCAGGCTTTGGAATTTTGTTATAGTTTTTGGATATATTTTTCTTCCAGCCTGGTTTACCTATGTGCTGTTCCTGTGCTGGGTTTCTTTGTATTTTGTTGTTTGGAGCAGCCACGGGCATTGGTACAGCAGTTGTATCACAATGACACAGTTTATGGCTTCTACTAGTAATGCAGCGAGTAATGTAAGTCGATCTTTATTTATTTATTTATTAACATTTGTTGACCAGGAAAATCCACTGGGCTTGGGACCCATTTTCAGTGGAGGTCCGGGGAGAAAAGCTCCAAGTTACATGAAAATTATTACATGATTGTAAGGAAACAATTATAAAGCAAGTGAAATGATATAGAAAATTATCTAAACAGCACATATGTTGTAAAAAGGCACAATACAGTAACAATGGAAGATTAGCATGTAGGAAAATTATACAGTTGGAAATATTTAACAATACAGCTAAACAATTAGAAATATTTAAGAATACAGCTCATTTTTTTTTGTGGGGTAGGAAAAGGCAAGGGTAAGTGTAGTGGGAAGGTAGAATTAGGGAGTTAAACTTAAAGGTAGGATAGATATAGTTAGAATCTAATAACTAGGTGGTGGGAATACATAGATTATAGGTGGTATGTATTTAATGGTAGTATTAAAAGTAGAAAGTGACAGAAGAGAAAATGTGTTAAGATAGTTGTATAGATGTGTGGAGTAGGATAATAAAGATTAGGGAATAACTCATATTGTATAACAGTATGACATATACATAAGTATATTTGCTATGTGAAACAGTTTTGCTAGCTTAAGGAGGCTGTGGATATTTGTTGCATGTGCAGCTGGGGTTATCAGTGAGATGCTGTTTTAGTTTTCTTTTAAAAGAGATGATGTTGTCTAATTCTGTGACTGATGATGGGAGGGCATTCCACAGCTTAGTTATGGAATGGGAATAGAGGCTGCTACCTGCTCTTTTACTAGGTTTTGATACTTTAAGTAGGTGTTTGCTTTTAGAGTGTAAATTTTTAGATGAGACATAAGGTTCAATGATATTTTTCTGGGAAGGGCAAAACTTGGGTTTATAAATGAGTATGGACTAAGGTAAGTTGTGTGTAATGTAGGTAATGTGCAAATTCTAGCTAGTTTAATTCTCTAGTGGCCTGGCAATGGTGGGTGCAATTTGGTTGGGCTGATGCAAATTTTGCAATCTTATAATAACAGGACTGCAGTTTGTGTTGCAATGAGTTGTGGAGATTGGTGAAGATAGGAGACCCACAGAGTAAGGTTGGAAGGAGAAGACTTTTTGAAAGTTTTATCCGGATGGATTTGTCTAAGTATTGATTGTTTCTGTAAAGTTTGCCTAATTTGAAGTGAGTGTTTTTTTATTGCATTATTAATATGCAAGTCAAGGCTAAGTTTGCTGTCAGTAGTAATTCCAAGCAGTTTGGTCTGATTTACTAACTCTATTTGGGTTTTGTTTGTGGAGAATATAGTAAGTCTGTAGGGACAGGTTTAGATGCAAAGATGAGTAGTTTAGATTTATTAGGGTTAAGTAATAGCTGTGATTTGTTTAACCAGAGTTCTATGGATGTAAAGGCTTTTTGTGTTAACTTTTGTTGGTCAGAGATATTATTGGAGGTACAGATTATGGTTGAATCGTCTGCATATTGTATGATAGTACAGTCAGAGGAAGCTTTATGTAGGTCATTTATAAAAATGTTGAATAGTAGGGGTCCTAAGCTTGACCCCTGGGGCACTCCTGTGTTATTTGTAAGAAAACTAGAGAGGTTATTCTGCCATTTTATGGATTGCTGTCTCTTTTTCAAGTAACTAGTGAACCAGGTTAGGGTGGCATCAGAGCATCCTAGTGAATGCAGTCGCTGGATAAGTTTAATATGGGAGACTGTGTTGAATGCTTTTGAGAGATCCAGTAACAGGATTGATGTAAGTAGGTTACTGTCTAGGATGTTATAGATGAAATTTGTGAAGGAGACTAGGGCAGTAACGGTACTATGGGATGGTCGAAAACCATGTTGTGAAGGGGATAGTAGGTTGTTGTTGGTTAGATATTCAATCAGTTGTTTGTGGATGCATTTTTCCATTATTTTAGATAGAGGAGACAGTATGGAAATGGGTCTAAAATTAGATAGGTCATGAGGGTTTCCACCTTTATGAAGTGGATTGATTATTGATTTTTTCCAGAGCTGGGAGACTGTGTGTTCTGCAAGTGATGGGTTTATAAGGCTACTTACTTGAGAGGTTGCTACTGGTTGGAAGTTAAAGGATGGTATGGCGTTGATATTGCCTTGAGGTATGGTGGATGGGTTAACGGGGGCTGGGGTATTGCCTGCATTTACTAATGTAAGGATAATATCATTAAAGTTTTTATTAAATATTTGAGCAATTTCAACTGGACTTTTGTCTGGAAATGCAGATGGGTTTTGGGTGCTGCCAGGATTTAGTAATGAGTTGACAGATTTCCAGAAAAGTCTGGGATTATTACTGTATGAAATAAAAACACACCTATACACTGCTAAAGGTCCCGATAGAAAAGAGAACCAAAAACAAGCAAAATCTTCGGTAAACCACCACGGCAGCCAGAGAACCTTTGGAAATACTGTTAAAATTATTTATTAGCAAAGTAAGATAAAATCAGAAACAAATAATTCAGTTCGATAAGCGCTTTCAGCTTTTTAGCCTTCCTCAGATCTGAGGATCCTCTCTGGCTGCCGTGGTGGTTTACCGGGGATTATTACTGTGGGTGTTCATTTGTTGAGAGAAGTAAGCCTTTTTTTGTCCTGATTAATAGCCTGTTTTGCTTTGTTTGTAAGTATTTTGAAGGCAGTTTTGCTGGATAGGGTCTTATCTTTTCTCCATTTGTGCCATGCTTGGTCTCTATTAATCAGTAGTTGTTTGGTTGACTTAGATAGCCAAGGAGCATGGTTATGTTTAACTCTCTTTTTCCTTATGGGGGTTATGGAGTTAATGGTATCTAGAAAGACAGTATTGAAGTAATGTAGTGCTTCATCTAAGGGAAGATATTTCAGTGGGTTCCAGTTTAGTGTATGCAATAGGTTGCAAAAGTGAGACTGGCTAAAATTGGCTAGATTTCTGATATATTTGTATGAATGAATGCTTGGGGTGGAGGCTGATAGTCTGTGTATCAGGGCTGGTAAGTGGTCACTTAGGGTGTTGGGAAGCCTGTTGGGATTAGAGTAGTATTGTGGGTGGGATACTAATGCCCAGTCTAAGGTGGATTCAGGGTGATTGTTTATTGTGTGTGTGTTGGGGTATGTATCAA
>NC_056736.1:272689076-272759076 GCF_019279795.1 Protopterus annectens | reverse complement strand
GTCATTTGCCACCTGTAACACCATAGCTATGGTGTATACGGCATGCTGTAATGCATGCCAAGCTTTTTATATTGGAAAATGTATGAGAAGGCTAAGGGATAAAATTATTAAACATAAGTCAGAAGTACATAGGAAGTCCCTAATAATGCCTTGGGTAAGCATATGAGGGATAAAGGTGATAAGCATAAGTTTAGTTTTAGGGTTATAAATATAAAATATAAAAATAAGAGAGGTGGGGATTTAAACAATGACTTAGAGGTTTGTGAATACTCATGGATTGCACTTTTAGAGGCTGATTCCTTACCTGGCTTGAACACAGTGGTTATTGTTAAACCAGTTTTAAAGAAAAAGCATTTACTTTTGAAATGAGGTTACACATATGGTCAATATGTTAAGAGCACATAGGATTGGTGTGGACTGTATCATGTGATTTTTTTAGGGTATTGAAATGGATGTATTTTATTTGTTCTTTTGCATACTGATGAAAGGTTGATCCCGAAAGCTTTGTGATTTTGTACTGCTAGAATTAAAGATTTTACTGCTACTTGTACGTTTTTAGGCTTTGGAATTTTGTTATAGAAGAATCTAAGTATGGCATGGATTGACTACAAAAAACAATTTGATAGTATCCCACATTCATGGATAAAAGAGTGCTTAAAAATGTATAAGATACATTCTACACTGATCAAATACATTACTGTGACCATGAAACAGTGGCAGACCACTTTGCAATTAAGCCATGATAAAGGACAAATTATTATCCTAGGAATAAAAATTCAAAGGGGGGTGTTCCAGGTTGACTGTTTGTCACCACTGCTATTCTGCCTTGCCCTTAACCTATTAGGCTTTCTACTTAACAGCTTAGCCCATGGCTATAATTTGGCTCCTAGAAAACAACAAAGTATAAAAACTTTTCATCTTCTCTTTGTCGATTTAAAACGGTATAGCTCATCAGTTGAGAAAATGAAAGCACAACAAGTTGTCAAAACTTTTTCAGATGATGTAAGAATGTCATTTGGTATTGATAAATGTGCAAAAGCAATCTTTAAAGCAGGAAAACTGCAACAACAGGAAAACTTTAGTTTAGGACAAGAATGTGATATAAAAGAACTTGAGCAAGACATCTAGGGACAAAATCCAGGCTATAAACCAATTTGCTCTTCTTGTCCTAACTTACAGTTTTGGAGTGAAAGACTGGCCCCAAAATGTGTGGGATAGATTAGATAGGAAAACAAGAAGGATGCTTCATGCTCACCAAATGATTTATAAAACTCAGTGCATATCAAGATTATATATTCCCCATTCTGAAGGAGGGATGGGCCTCCTTGAAGTTGATTACATGTATAGATCTGCAATAGTGGGACTCCACATATATCTGCTGACCTGACAAGACCAAAGCGTAATCAAAGTTTTGAAACATGAGGAGAATAAATCTAAGCTGACTTATCTTTTTAATCTAGAAGTAGCATATTAGCATCAAGCAGGAATCAAACCAGAAGTAGATAAAAATCAGGCAGCAACTGAATGTGCCAAAAAACAAAAGAAAGAATATAAGGTGTGAAGGACAAGATGAGAAGGCAAGAAATGTGGAAAATGCTTAAATATAATTGGAAGTATAAAAAACTTCTGGAAGAACCTCGTGTTGATCAGGAATGAACACAGGAATGGTTAAGGACTGGCAAATTCAAACCAAGAGATGAAAGGTTAATATTGGCAGCACAAGATAGTGGGCTACTTACACATTGGTTTGCAAAGTCCATTGAACATGTGCGAGAAACAGTCAAATGTAGGTTTTGCAAAACAGAATTGGAAACAGTTGCACACCTTGTTGCTGGTTGTGACACACTAATGACAGAAGGACTGTATACTGAAAGGCATAATAATGTGGCAAGACTGTTGCACTTGGGATTGTGCGAACATTATGGTACTGAAGTGTCTGAAAAACACTGGAAATCAGAGCCACAAAGCATCATAGAAAATGATAAAGTCTACATCACATGAGATCATCCATTACCAACAGTTCAAAAGAGAGATGCTAGAAAAATGTATATAGTGGTCCAAGAAAAGAAGACAAAAGTAGCATTGAAATAGCCAAACCCAGTGACTACAGTGTCCTGCATACAGAGAGACACACAGTTATAAAATAGCAGGATTTGTAGAAACAAGAGCAATAGGGAAGAATGATACCCGGATAGTTCCAATAGCAGCAGGAGCAACAGGTCGTATAAAAAAAGAGTCTGCAATAATATTTAGATATGTTACCAATACATGTAACTCCGTATGACTTGCAGAAGGAGTCATTACTGGGCAGGTTGCGGGTGCTGTGAAGAACACTTTTTCTGACATCAAAGAGTGAAACAATACTAATTTCATGTACTTTAATCTTACTTTGACTTAGGAATGAGGTCCATTCCCATCACGGTATTAGAAACCCAAAAGATTTGGAGAAATTAAAAACAGGGTTTTGTCTTGTTGTTTAATACCTTTACAAAGAAGAAAGGGTTTTGAATGGACTATTGAAGTTCTATGAAAAGAGTGATGAACCTGCCCAGGGCATATCACAACAAATTTTTAGCATTTTGGAAAAGTACTCAGCATACAGTGCAGATAATGCCAGTGTTGACTGGGGAGAGAAATTTGGTGTGTCTACCAAATTAAAAGTGTCGATTACTCCAGAAAGCTAACTGTGGTGTCCACATAATTCATAATGCAGCCAAAAAAAAAAAACTCATCACAACTACCTCATGACATGGAAGTATCGTTATGAAACCTTTCAGTCATTTTTCAGGTTCTGCCACATTCACTTCTTTCTTTAAGTTCTGTGATAAGGAATTTGAAAATCTTCAAAGGTAAGTGCCAGTGACATGGCTGTCACTCCTTCCAGCCATTGAGAGAATAGTGAAAAAATCTCCCAGTGCTGCAGTCATCTTTCCTCTCCCAGGCAGAAGATGACCCTCCACCCCCCCCCCCCCACAGCAGATATGGCAGTACTTCTCAGACAGTCAGCATGAAGAGAACACATTGCCTACATTGCCCCAGTACTGTTTGCACTTTCACAGTGTTGTTCTCATTGATTTCAGTGAGCACATATGTGAGCACATATGTATACTGAAAAATCAACACTTACTGACATGGAGATATTGTCAGTGATGGTCTCTCTAAAGAAAAAATAAACTACTGAGATGTCTTCATTGGTGAGAAACCTGGAGGACTAATGAACTCATTAGACAGAGTTATCTTCAAAAAACTGTCTTGAAGACAGCAGTTGAGTACTTAGAATGGTGTGATTTGATTTTAGTGAAAACAACTGCTTGTCAAAGTTATCTTTAACCTAGCCCTTTGCATTCAGTGACTTACTCAATGTGACTGCTGCCCTCATTGTACAGGACACTGATGAAGACAGTCTGTTTCCAGGTCTATTTAACAGTCAAGCCTCTTCTACAAAAATAGTATACCACAGGATTATCACCAGGAGAAAAGTGGATAACAATTTTTGGAAAAGGGCCTGAGCTGACATCACTATAACTGATAATTGCTGGGGTATCATTAAAACCAACATCAAATGAGTTTGCAGAGAGGTTTTTTGTTAAAAATAAATGGACAGATGTGAGAATTCATTGCAGTACAGACTAACTTATGAGCTGAGATAATGATAGGTATAAATTACTGGATAAAATGCAGTGACTTTTACTCAAGCATTATTTCAAATAGAGCATTTTTTCATGTAATCAAATCAAATGGAAATTACATGTTTGAAAAAAAATAAGTGATTTGTTTTAGTGCGCCTGTTTGTAATTAACAGTGTAAATAAATGCATGCTATATTGTGCAATGTTCATAGGTTCATAGGTAAGTACTAGGCTATTGGCCCTAGGGTCTATATAAGCCTAGCCAAACGGTACCCTGGCTTTTGCCACACAAGAAAATTATTTTCCTGTGCCCCTGTCAAGCAGAGCCACATAAGTGATCCCTGGGGTGAATTGCCTATCTCCCATACAATCATCAAGATTTTTCTTGGAGTGCTAATGAGGAGCTTGTTTGATATAGATAGGTAGTTTGTTCCAGAGTATGGGAAGTCTCTGGGATGGGAATCTGTCCATCCAGCATGTTCTGTTTATTGTGGTGACAAGGTTTAGGTCCCTAGAGCATGTAACTCGGAGAGATTGGGATTTCTTTACATGGAGCATGTCCAACAGCTCTGGGTTTGACATAGCGTTGTATATTAGGCAGAGATCGCCTCTGAGTAGGCGATATGCGACAGACAGTCTGCGTAGGGCATCTGTTTGAGGCTGGTAATCCTCTTTGTGAGGTATTTCTGTGGCCTTTCCAGTTGTTGTAGATGTCTTGTGAGGTACATACCAAAACGAGCGTTGTACTATATAATGGGTCGAATGAGTGATGAGTAGAGGGGAACAATGACCTCTTTTTTCCTGGATGAGAAACCTTTTGTGATGAGGTGTGCCACATAGAAGGATTTCCTGACTACTGTGGTGATGTGATTATCAAAGGAGAGACTACTGCCCACCTGTGTCCCAAGGTCTCTTATCACACTTTTGGTGTTAAGTAGACTACCGCCTATGTGGTAGCTCATGGGTACAGTTTTTACCAAAAGGGATGACAATGCACTTTTTGGCATTAAGCTTGAGGCCATGGCTTTGACACCAGGCATCTGTCTCAGTGAAGCCCTTTTGTAGGATGTCCACATCGTTAGGAGTTCTGATTATGGCTCCTAGTTTGCAGTCCTATGCGAACTTTGTTAGCCAAAGACCTTCTGTGTTAGCCTGTACTTCAGAGAAGTAGGTACCAATCAGGAGAGGACCTAAGACTGAACCCTGTGGTACTCCACTTGTCACTGGTCTGAAGTTGGATTTAGAGTCTGCTGCTTTCACAGTGTGGGTTCTGTCAGTGAGCCAGTTGGCAACCCATCTTGTGAAATAGGAATTTATACCTAGTTTAGTGAGTTTATCTATAATTCCAGAGTGGGGGGTGGTGTCGAAAGCCTTGGCGAGATCTAGATAGGCTGTGTGAACCACCTTACCCTCATCTACAGCTTTGGTGACCACTTCAAAGAAGTTTATCAGGTTTAGGAGACATGATCTGCCTTTTACAAACCTGAACTGGGTAGGGTCCAGAGTTTGGAGATTACCAGTGTCATTGTTTATAAGTTCCATGATGATACATTCCATAGCCTTGCAGACCAGGCTCATCAGGCTAATGGGGCGGTAGTTCCTGGGGTCCGTTGTGGCTCCCCCTTTGTGGAGTGGGATAACTGTTGCTGTGCGCCATTCAGTGGACACAAAGCCTGAGGTGTGGCTATGACTGAACATGGTACTTAGGTGGGGTGCCAGTTTGTTCTGTAGTTCATGTAGAACACAGCCTGGGATGTTGTCAGGTCCCATGGATGCTGTGTTCTTGGTTTTGGAGAGTGTGTTTTTTATCTGTGCAGCCCTGATTACAGGAACTTTGCATTCTTCCAGTATAGAGATGGGCCCTTTAGGGGATGAGAGAGGGGTCAAGTTAGCACTGAACCTATCTGCCAGGATGCTGGCAATATCAGTTGGTTCTGTATATTTAGTGCCATTGTGCTGTAACTCAGAGCAGATCTGAGTGTTGCCATTGAGATCCTCGACATAGCTATAGAATGCTTTGTGGTTGTCTTTAGAATCAGTAGCGATTTTGTTTTCGTAACTTTGGTAATGTGTGAGAAAATTCAATGCATATGGATACTGTTTTCGTTTATAGAGGGCAAAGTGTAGTATTTAGTTTCTTGCATGTGTTAAAATATTTCTCTATGGTTACTGAGTAATGTGTAGAATCTAAGTTTTTTTTTTTGCTTTTTTGCTTTTTCATTGATGAATACTAGGCTAACTGCATTGAATGGCCATTTAAAGCCTAGGCGATATCCTGAAGTTAGACTGAAACCCTATATTTTGTGTCTATGAGGTGAGGAGCTAAACCATTATATCAGCCCCTCCCCTGAATGTTTTCTTATGATTACTGTGTAATATGTCAAATTTTGAACCATAACCAAGCCGCCCAACAAGGTAAGAGTAATAACAGGATTACACTTTGCAGTAAAGTAGAAAAGGAGTAAATATTAGTTTTTAAACTCCCTTCCATCAAGGTCTTCACTGGCTTCCTGGAAGTTAAGTTTAGGCTGTAGGAATAAAGCAGTTGCTCTGATGTTTTTCGCTAGGGAATACAATGTTTTTATTTAACACCCTTTGCCTACAGTGTACATCCCTTTAAAGTTAAGGACAGTTAGAGCTAGAACCCAAATTGTCTGTTGTATTTTCTGCCCTTGAGTTTTGAAACTTTGAGCTGAATGATTTTATTCTGAACAAAAGTAGGAAATCTAGCCCTGTAACTAGCCAATGTCTTCCTTCAAATAAGTAGTGAAACATTGGTTTGATATATTCAGATGATGGTATCTGTCAGTATCCTTTCTCATCCTAGGATTTATGATAGCAGTGGTTAGCATGAGAAAATGCTATAACTTGGAGTTATTTTTTTCTTGTAAAATAATTTTCTCATGTTTAAGCATATGTTATCTTTTAATCACTATAGCCTCATTGTCATTATTCATTAAACATATTAGTTTGGATTGCTAAGAAACAACTGTTATTTGCAGACTTCAGATGAAGTTTCTGCTGATGTGGTCTGGTACGGCATCAGGCACACAGATACAGCTGGGAGGATGTCTCCATTATTCATTGGGTGTAGTAAATTGGTTTGATGCAGCTCTCTTAAGTTGTTCACAGACCTCCCTCATGTCACTTGCTACATTTTGAACATATCATCTGTGTATTAGTCAATCAATTGCACAGGGAACAACTTAGATGCTACAGCTTGCTGCTGTACTCTCTTGTATGTTAACATAGTACTTTAAATCATTTTACCATTTCTTTGAGTAGCATATTCATTTAATCAAAATAGTATTTCAGTGACAGCATTTTTCCCATGAGAAATGAAAATTAGTTTATCTTTAAAATTCCTGTTTTTTTTATATTCTTAAGCTGTTATAGTATCTTGCCCTTAATCTCTGACATTATACCTGTATTCTGGCTTTACCGGACAAAGACCCACATCATACTAGCAAGGGCTCATGTTGACCAGTATTTGTATGGACTTGTCTATGTTACTGTCTTGCATGAAACTGCTGACTTCTGCAAGACCAGTCATTCTCGATTTAATTTCCTTGTCGAACAAACTAAATAAGGTGTTAATGTATCTAGTAGATGATTTCATACTTCACGGTAATGTAGGAGACCTGATTATAGCTCTGTTATGTATTATAATCCTGCTGCTCTCATGTTCATGTACTTCATGTACTTGCTTCTTCCATTGAGAGCCACTGTTAGTTAAAACAGGGATGCCATCATTGCTTTTTGTATAAGAGTAGAGGTTATTACTGCACTTCTGACCGCCATTGTATGCATTGCATTTTTTAAAAATACATTTCTTGGAAAAGCCAGATGACTACTTTTAATGTAGAAATGCAGCATTTTCTGCCACCCCCATACCCACTGAATGTCCAAGCCATGCCCTTTAACTCATTTATCAGTAAAACGGTTTAACACTTGACCACATATTAGTCATGCGATTCCTTCTGCATTTGAATTGGGAAGCCTTCACGTGATCCTCTTGACTCAGCTGTAGTGGTGAATATACATATAATTCACTAATTCATTAAAGTAGCATAGTTAGGGTGGTGTGAATGGGGCAGGTGCCTCATGTGTAAGGGTCAAGATTAGCTACTCCTGATCAGTCTTCAGTGTATGCAGTCTTTTAAATGTGGGTATTGCATTTGTGGTCAAACCTGAGTATTGTAGTCCTCCATGAGTGGCCTAAACAATCGCATCCATTTGCTACAAACATAAGAAGCAGTTTACTACAGTTTAAAAGACAAAAAGAGTTTTTTCCTTTGTTTCCTTTTTTGACTAAACGCGAGTGCTGAAATGCTCCTTGAATGGTCTAACTTTAGCATTTCAGAAGCACCATATACCTGATTATGGACCTCTTTTTAATTGCTTCTCAGCTGAGCAAGTGCACAGCTGGGATGCAGAAACACATTTGTCTGATTGGCTGCAGATTGCGGACTTGTTTTTCTTGCTTCTCAGTCTTGAGGGATACCTAATAGTGAAATGGCTACAGGTGCTAAATAAACAACTATGCTTCTGGTTCATTATAGCATTAAAATAAAATTCACTCAACTTCACATTTCTATTTCACTGAAACAGATGCAGTGACATGTCTCACTTCCAAAGGATCCTGATTCATTTGTATTTACAGCAGAGGTCTGATTATGATGAAAGGCTAGGGATGCCACCTGAGCTTTTAAATCTTGGAAATTACTCTTTTTAATTCCCAACCATTTTGCCATCATTTTATAATATATGGCCCTTTGGTCAAATCCCTGTCCTTTAGCATAGTATGGGCAAATCCCTTCCCTTTAGCCTATTGTGCTATGCTTCCCAACCATTCCACCTACATTTTGCAATTTATTTCCCTTTTCTGACTTCTCTTTTTCTTTATCCTGTAAATTCCAATTCCAATGCTTTAACAAAAATGCCACAGGAGCTTGTCTGTGCATCTTCTTACGATGCAACAGCATATCATCTGTTTCCCAGTCCTCTGAAATAATGTCACATGCATACAGCAAATAACATTCTTATTTTCCTTGTTTAAGTGCTATGTCCAGTTATTTACATCAGGTAATTTAATTTAGTGTTGAATCCTTTCAGGCTTCAATTTAGTGCAGAAAGAAGTACAAATCAGCATTTCAGGGCAGCAGCAGTATACATGACTTTATTTATTTTCAATTTATTAACTGGGTAAGTGAGCCAGTCTGTTGTTAACAATACAGTTTCCAATTATGTAGACAAAAATTAAAGGGCAAATTAATAAAAATGCAGTATAAAATTAGAGTAGTTTATGTTTACCTTATGCTTTGATAGAGAAAATTGAAAACTAAAAACAAGGCAATTAAAACAAGGTAAACTATATGCACAACTATGTATAGATTAGATATACATCTTTATACACATATTTTTTTCTGATCCAGCATAGATTGGTAAGGTTCAAAATTTAAGAAAAAGAAGATGTAGGCATTGTGTCACATCTGCTATCCTGAAAGTAGTTTCACTTTGTTTCGTTGTGTAAATGTTCACTTAGTGGGGTTTTGAACGTTTGTAATGTTTGGTTAGTTTTAATATCATTTGAAAGTTGTTTCAAACTGCAGGTCCCAATCGAGAGAAGGCACTTTTCTCAATGCCATTTTTGAACTTGGGTCTTGTTAGACCGTGTGTTATCGTCATTGCATCTTGGAGAGTAATTTGTTTCTCTGATTATTAGCAGTCTTTTAAGTGGGGGGCACAGACTAGAGTAAAAATTATGCAAATGAGAGCAGTATAAAAAGTTTGCTGTTAGTAAGGGATTTCACTTGATTTAGTAGGTCACAAAATTTCTGATTTATGCCTTCCAGCAGCACAGATTTTATTTTCATTGGTTTGCGAGTTATGTTTGTTTTGGGTTGAGTGCAGGCATAGAAAAGGTAATCAATATTCTAGTTTTGGTAGTAGAACATGTTTGAATATGACTGACCATGCAGTGGAAGGTAATAGGGGGAGCTTTAGTTAAGTTAGAACCTTAGTGGTTATGTTTTTACTATTGATGGCTACGTTTAGGGAGGAGTGTAGTCTTAAGCCTAGCTAATTTTTTCTGAATGGGAATGTGGGTACCATTCTTATCCCTCAGAAGCAGAAACAAACAGGTAGCCAGTTTCTGAAGTATAGGAAAAAAGTTGGATTTCTTTTAGAAACGAGTTTGGGTTTGTTGTTAAATAACCGTGTAAATAAATTATGAAGGTTTGACTGAAGATTGGGTTGCAAAGGTTGTATGGTTTTACTAGACACTGTCATAAGAAGGTCATCAGCATACATTATAAGATTAAGGTGTCAGAGGTTCAATGCGATTTCATTTATTAAGATGGAGAAAAGAAGGGGTCCAAGGATAGAGCATTGAGGTACTCTAGTTTTTTAATCTTCCATTATCAGAAATGTCTTATTTGAAGATATTTTGAATGTTTTATCTTTTAGGTAGCTATGGAGCTTGGAAATTATGTTTTCTCCAAAGTTGAATTTACAGGCCTTTTGAAGTAGGATAGTATGTTTCATGTTTTCAAATACCCTTCTCAAATCAATGAATGCACATGCTGAACTAAGCCAATTAATAATCGGTTCATAGGTAATTACTATGTTAGCTTCCTCTCTGGGCCCTTTTAAGCCTAGCCAATTTCCCTTACAAAGGTGAGAATCAAACCATGTACCGTGTGTTTATGATGCAACCACCTTAACTATTAAACCAGCCCCAAACCCACATTGTTGTATAGTGTGTCTGTAGCTGTTGCATGTGCTGCAGTTGTACTAAATTAGTTTCTAAAACCATGTTGTTCATCACAAAGTATTGCATAACTTATACACGTGGGCTAAGAAGCAATTATAGAGAGGTTTTTCAAAGACTTTTGTTATAGGACATAAGTTAGATGTGGGTCTGAAGTCCTTATGATCTGAAAGTTTAGATACTTTAGATAGGGGAGTTATGATGCAATGTGCGAATGTTATAGATATCTTAGCAGTAGAAAATGATAAACAGAAAATGTGCATAAGAGGTTTAGAAGCTTGTTCTTTTGCGAGCTTAAGGAATTTGGGATGAAGTATGCTAAATGGCATGGCATTTGCATTTCAGAGGTCATATCCTTCAGTAAATGCATACTAATGCAAAGCTGTTATTCTAGCAACTTTCTAAGTTTATAAGAGGAATAATTAATATCCATCCCTCATTGTGGGTCTTTGTCCCATCATTATGTTTGGATTTCTCCAGATTTCTTGATTTACAAAGTTGTGATTTATGCTTATAGGTGCCCTGTCCTTCTCCCTCATACATATGAAACTATTGCAGTCTTTGAATAATGATGGAGATTGTTATTATATTAAAAATTTATGTAGTACCTTATTGTTTGGCATAGGGGTTAATAATACTGTTTCATATGTCAAGATTGCAGGGTTTGAAGCCTATTTCCTCTATCACTTCTACTTTGACTTGTTTTCTTTTCCAGTTTTATTTGTTATTTCACATCATCGCTGTTGTCTACTGATGGTGGAGAAGACTAATAACCACAATGGGAGGGTACAGGATTTGAATCTTCTTTAGTGTCATAATGTCATGCTATTTATAGTAGCTTTACAGTCTAGTGGTTCCCCTGACCCACATTCTTTTTCTTAAATTCCTTTGCATCTTGCTATATACAGTATCCCTGGTGTTTACTGTTTCCACTGACCTACCTCATCTTTCTTTTTTCTTAGTACATTCAAGGCATGCTATACAATGCATCCGAGATGTTTAAGTCCCTCACTGACCCACAACATGTTTTAACTACTATTAAGGAAAGCTATACGAAGTATTCCTAGTGTTCCTCTTTATCAGCATTTAGTCTAAGAGCCATTAAGACACAATATGAAAGAGTTATTCCGGGTGCCTGGTGTTCTTCCTCAGTGGGTTAGGGAGATTAGTATGCCTGGTGACTAGTGTTCTTCCCCAGTGGGTTGGGGGGAGAAGTATGCCTGATGACTAGTGTTCCTGTGACGCAGTCACATTGTCAGACACACTCATTTATACACAAAGACTCACACAAGTCTACCCTGATCAATAACTAACCTCCCATATTGTGACCTCCCATATAGACACATACATGCTTGTGCACTCACATCTGCTGCCACAGACATATACACATGCACACACAACACAGCATTACTTGCCCAGTATACTCTCTGGAACTTACCTCTAAAGGAACGTATGAACATGGGCTTGTGGCCATGTTTGTTAACATGACCTTAGGTATTACTTTGCTCTTTAAGGAGTGAGTGCCTTACCACAGATAGTTCTTGTTATGCTTACATGAGTAGTTAACTTATGCCTCTCCCATTGGATGCCTGGCATTGCCACTGAGACAGGCAGCCATGGTGCTGCATGTTTTTGTGCTAAAGCTCCATGGTCGGGCTGTATATGAATCAGTCTCAGTGTTGTTATTCTTTCTTGCTATTTCACATATATGATTGTTGATTCTGAAATGTGAAGATGTAGAAGTATGACCAATATAAAATGTGAAGCAAGTAGCGCAACTTGCAGCATAGATAACATTTTTGGAACTACAGTTAAAATAGCAATGCAGCTTGTAGCTAGCCTTGCTATTACATACAATAAAATGATGGCCCTTTCTCAGTAAATTTACAGTGCTTGCAATTATTACAGGCATAAGTGCCTCACAGTCCTTTTTTGTTCAGTGTAACCTTGGGATTGTTTTCCAGTAGAGATTTTTCATTCTAATGCCTCTTGTTAAAAATTCTAGTTTCATTATCCGCTGCTTGATAGATGAATATATTTCTGAACTGAATTTTTCTTCACTGTAGACTTTGAGGAGCCTAAGGTAAGAGTCAAAACAAAAGGTAAATATTTAAAGTGCATAATCTTGTATGAAGTTCTTTAGACAGAATAAACATTTGTAGAATCACAGTAGTGATGAATAATTGGTTCTATCATCCTGCACTTTCTTTTCAGTTTCATTAAGAAGTTCATTTGGATAACTTCTCGCTAAAAATATATCTTTACAGTTGTCAGTTTCATAATGAAATATTTAGTGTGCTGTATTTTGCTGGTTGTAATAATTTGTCTTTAGCAGCACTTTGTTCATGAAAAACAAATGTATAGTACTGTGTAAGTAAGAATCCCTGGCTTCCTTTTGTTATTAGATGACTGCAGTCAAAGTGTTCTGCATTAGCAGGTCAAAACCAACACAGATTTGTCTAGATTCCAACTAAAACTAAACTTCAGTAACATCATTTGCTCACTTTAACTCCCTGCTATAACTAAAGCAATCTTTGTAATACCATACAAAAAAGCTATCATCAATGAAGCATAAGTAAAATCAGTCAAAGTAAACTTTATTGTCATTTAGAGCTACACACATGTAGCCTAAACAAAATTACATGCAGCAGCTCAATTCTTGAAATTACAAAGGAAAGTGAAACAACAAATACAAGTAGAGGAAGAAACATAACTAACAAATACAATACTACTCCCAATAAATGGAGGAAAGAGCAGCGACATTTACTAACACTCATATAAAAAAAGAATACCCATATTATACATCATTATAATATGAAAAGAATACTCATATACAAATACAAAATTTGAAATAGCTAAAAATATTCTCTGATACATGATTAGCTGGTCCTTCTGGACCATAAAAATACTAACATAACTTGAGTCCATGTCTGGTCCCATGGTTATCCCCTGCATTGATGTAAGAGTGTTTCTTTAAATATAAAACAGCTGTTAAATAGCACTCCATTTAAAAAAACCTTCATTCAAGTTGACATCTCTTTGTAAAATTCCTTTTCTAACAGATACTTTTGGCCCATTAGATACTTAAATAACTGTATACAAATTGTGGGTACGTCCTATTAATAAATGTTATCCTTGCCTATTGTGAGACCCTGATTTTATTGTATCTCATTGTTATGAGTCTAAAATGCAAATGTTTATTTAATAAGTTATTTTTTACTTAAATTCTATAAAACATGGCTAAAGGATGAATCTTAGATTCTTCAACTGCAAAAGTAATGTGAAAAGGTATATTCATGACATTCTTGTGAATTTCTGAAAAGCTAAGTAGAACAGATGTATATGGATAGGGACTATGTCCTGGCTAGTAGCCAAACAGGCATGGACTGACAGCTTGTTTATGAAATACTGGTAATAATTTATAGAAACTTCACAAATGATTTAACATGAGATAATAAAGCCAGCATGTTTACTCATACATTGATGACTCTAAAAGCTCAAGACCATTGTCTTTCTAGAAATATCATGATTAGGAATACAGAAAATTATATTAGATTTTACCATATGAAACTGTGATTTAGCATTAGATAACAAAGACGCTATATTTGCTCATATTCAGATTAACTCATTAAGAGAGTGGCACCATTGTCTAGGCAAAACAAGCAGTAGAACTGGCCATCAAACTGATGTTTTGTCCTTATAAATAGAGGATGATTTTGAAAGCAGACATCTTGTAGCAAGAATATAGAAAAGTTGCACTGAACTGAGAGAGGTGCTGACAGCTGACGTGACTCACTGACCCCATTTGAAATGGAAAAAAATGAAGGATGATGATTTATCAAAGTGTGAATATTCAGCAGGATTAGTTATATCACATTTTATGCTTTCTTTGTTATTGCTCTTAGCTCAGCTCAGCAACAGAACTTAGTGATTCCACTTGTTTGGTACTTACTTTTGTTCCTTAATTTTGTACAAAGACTAGACGACCCACAGAGTCCATTCACTATTTCTAATATGCTTGAATAATTCAGTTTATAACTATGAGAAAGTGTAGTATTATGTGGAAAAAAAATAATAAGCCACTTAAAGTGATTCAAATGTCATCATTTTTTATTGTCCATGGGTAGTTCTGTTTTATATGTAGCTTTAACCTAGAAAAACTCATTTTTCCATTGTCAGTCATCACAGCTGATCCCCTGTTCTGATGCTGGGTGCTCTGTCTAGTAACCTGAGCTGTATAAAACCTTTGGTAGCATGTTGGTATTAGTTGTGTGACTATAATATAATCTTTATTCTCTGTACTTTGCATGATATAGAAGTTCATATGGTTTGTAAATTAAGTAAAAATGTCTGCTTTATTGGTGTGGTACCACAGCAAACATGCAGACTATCTCTGGAGAATGTGTCAAGCATTCCACTGTTTATATTAACTGGATCTCATGGGAATGACATTTTTGTAACAATAAATCATAACTTAGACGATTATGCTTCATTGTTACAGTAAATCGTAAAACAGAAGAACATGTTCATGTCACCAGTCATAATCATTGTTAATGCATTCAAGAAATGGATCCCAAGAAATTCATATTGAGACCGAAGCTCAGTAGGTGGATTTCTGCATCTGTTTTTCAAGAACACCTACCAAATTGATTATGACTGGAGAGCTGATTCTTTTTAATATGGGGGTCCAGCTGCCCAAACTTATTATCACGTCACAAACAAGTGTAGTAGTGAGTAATCCTTAACTGCTTTACAAGCTGTATTATACCTTAGTCTACGACATAACCCATAGCAAGAAGAAAAGTGCAGATCAAATCAACCAACTTTAATATCTGTTAAACATGTTTTTGTTATTTGTGTAGCAGTACAAAATGTGTTACAGCTTTCAGAGTTCTCAGGGTAACTGATGTAGTTCTGTAGTGGCTGCCAGCTGTGTGGCTTGAGGTTCACTAATAACAGGAAGGTTCTTACATAAGAACCTTACTATGCCAGATTCATGAATGCCAACATTAAGTGTACATATTCAAGAACATCTTTACCACATTATTTCTGTTGCCTATTCACTCAGAAAGATTACACTAAGTGTTGACATAGACTGCACATTGTAGTCACATTTATGAATCCCCCTCGGTATTTAAGGTTGCAAAAAAATAGTTAAGAAAACTCACATTAAGAGGAAGAAGGTAGAGAATTATGAATATTCACTCAGAATGGTGTAGGCATTAATGAATCCGGCCTTAGAACTTAATTGTTTGAAGTACATTGTGAGTTTGAGCTACCCAGCTGAATTATTAGTTTTAAGAAAAAGCATAATACAGTAAACTGTCTCGCAACTTTTAAACCTGTAACATACTTTTTAAAGATTTACGGTTAAGATAAAAGTCTTAGCCATAACCGTACATTTGTCAGATGTACTTAAGTGGTTCACAGATAAAGCCCTATACTATGTATAGCATATGTTATACAGTTACCTTATGAGTATCATGTGATTTATTTTACTGCAGGACAGCACAGTCTAAAAATATGGCATTCTGATGGCATCTACATGTATCTTGTAGTGAATTATAAAAAATATTGGCCAAAATGAAAAGTTAGCAACATGTCTTGTCTGAATTAACCTGTAATTAAAGAAATTGACAGTAGGCTAACAGTATGACATTTACATTTTCTATGCAAACCTATCTATATAAGGAATTCAAATTAATGTATAAATGTGACTGTATGATGTGCAGTAAAACAATAGTCTTGAAAGATAATGTAGCAGTATGTCAGATATTGCCTCTTCTATTTCATAATTTATGACATTAGAAAAAGTTTGGGATAAGTAAAGTATGAATTTCAATAATATTTACAAAACGCTGGCAGTACTTATCAGTAAGCATTCTTAAAATGACTGTAAATTACTGTAAATTATTTATTTAATCTGCTTTTTTTACTGAAACACATCATAAATGCATTGACTTAGTGTTGTTTAAATTGTAGCATTCTAGGTATCAATACTAATTGAAATGGTTTGATTTAGGCAGTGAGACTTAAGCAAGGGGGATTGACATAAATAATTCTTAGTGCTCTCAGAATGCTCTTAATAATATAATATGCATACAAGCCCAGGATGAATAGGTTTAAGAAATTACATTAGTGGATAACTACTAAAATATAGAGAACACATTCCATTGTGTGAAATGCAACCAAGATTGCTTTTAAATGTTTTTCTAATGGAGGTGGGGCTTTCTAAATACATGATTCTTGGCAGAGAAAGGTGGTATGATACCATAGTCCCCACTGAATCAAGATTTACCTTCAGTTAAGTACATCTGCACTTAGTCAGCACTCCTTGTTGTCACATTCATTACTACATCTAGATGGTTTAGAATTATCCTTCCAGTGTTTAATAAATATATCAAATTATTAAAGTAAATGAATAACCAGAATGGTACATATGGAGAAATTAAAAATCAGAGCCAAACCCAAAGAAGCTCCAGCTACAGAAAAGGTCCAACAGAACAGATTGTGATGGTATAGTCATATGTGCAGGAAAGTAGAGCATGATTTGATGAGGCAGGTTTGGGAAAGACAGGAAGAGCGCAAGAAGATACATAATGTTCATCCAAGAGGTGAAAGGAATTGCATGAGGGAAAAAGTGTCACAGTCAAGCATAACTGTCAAAAAAGGCAAAAGAGTGGCACTGAATTTAGAAAGCTGGTGACAGCTGACCTCACACCTTGACTGCTTGTAAAAATGTGGGAAAGGTGGAAAAGAATTAGAATTAATTAGAATTAAAATAATCAAAAGGATTAATCAGATTGCATTTTGTGCTGGTCCTTCTTATTACTCTTGGGTGACCTTAACAACTGAATTAAATTAATGATTCACCTTCTTTGGTGCTAACATTTTTGTTCCTAATTTTTGCACAAAGGTGAGCTGACTCAAAATATGTATTCTTCATTTCTAAGGCTCATAAATAGTTAACTTCATACATTTGAGACACTGTAACATTTTGAAAAAAAAACAATAAATCATTTAAAGTAACAAATGTATATTCATTTATTATTGTCCATATTTAGTTCTTTTTTATTTGTAACTCTAATACAGATGATTTTCTTTTTCTGTTACGAACCTCACTACTTTATGTAAACCCTAAGACTTGAGAATATATTTGTGTTTGCCACCTATTCATTCTGTCATTATTATTCTCTTTAATTATGAATAGTTTTATTTCTGCTCTTAAGCCATTTAATTTAATTCCTATTTTTACAGGTGCGAAAGAATCAGAGAATTCTCATCCAAAAGGCATCCAGGATTCAGGACATACTGTGGCACAAGAGTCAAGTAAATAATAATTTATTTATTAATTTATGCACTCAGTTTATTAATAGAGTAGATGGTCTGGTCCAGTGACCTTTTTCAGCCAAGACCCGAACCAATGGGCAAAAACAGAACAGATGCTTTACTTATACAGTACTTATTTCTTATTGGTATAATACAATATATACTAAAGTACACAGATATACACCATTTAGAATAATATTGTTATAATGAAATATTGGTTATCAAATTGTTACTTTGAGAAACACACAATAACTGCTAGTATTACATGGTATATTGTCATTTACAATCAGTAAAATGGTAACCTGCATCATCAAAACAGTTACACTTATACTGTGCTTTGAGATGCGCTTTTGCTGTTTTTGGAATACAATTAGCTCAGTGACATTTTGTATTTCAACTGGATAATGTATTGGCAACTTTGTAAAAGGAATTTTCAATAGAAGTTAAAAGTGTATGAAGGCCTTTGTAACTATAATTTACTTTGACTTATTAGACTGTAATATGTGCATCCCTCATGAAAAAAAATTTTTTGAGTTAGAAAATAACTGTTGTTTAACAACATGAGAAAGGTATCTCTAGTTTCGACTAGGCGCCTCTTTTTTTTTTATTTTTTTTTATTTTTGTTATAGCAATACTGTTCTTGTCTGTGTGTTGAATGAATACAGTTTAGTATCTTATTTTCTCATGTTTGTCTTGAATAAGTATTTTGTTGTGAGTAGTAAGAAGTCAGTGTTAGTGCATATTCATTTCTGGCTGGGAGAACATTTTTGTCTATGGTATTATGTGCCTCTTTGGTTAGTTGGATCAGGATTCTGTAAGCTACTTTAATTTGAGTTAGGAGCTTGTCAATTTGAAGTTCTGTGTGGATATGAAAAGTCAGTTGTTGGTCTAGTATTATCCCCAGGTATGTCTGTTGTGTGTTGTAGGGTATTGTTTAGTGGGTTTGTAATGAAGGTATGGGTTATAGATTTTAAATTTTGTATAATCCAAAAGATCACAGTGGAAGATTTATTTGTGTTCAGTGTGAGCTTATTATTGGATAGCCAATTCCACACATGTGCAAAGTTTGTCTGTAGGTCTGTTATTAGGTCAGTTACAAATTTGCGTATAGCAGTTAGGACAATATCATGATCATAAAACATTAAATGTGTTCTGGTAAGGTGATATGGTAGTAAATTAATGAACACTGAAAAAAGAGGGCATAATGCTGAGCCTTGTGGTACACCTTTGGAAGAAGCACGTGTCTCTGAGAAGGAGTTGTTTGCATAAACAACAAAGGTTGTATTGCTGAGAAAAGTTGCTGAACCATTAAATCCCATTATTGGAGAACCCTACTTTGTGAAGTTTTACAAGTAGTAATTGGTGGTTAAAAGTTTCCAGGGCATGTTTGAGGTGTAGGAAGATGGTACCAATAACAAGACCTTTTTCCATATTTTAGTGTAGTGTATTTGGTCATTTAAACTATATGGAGCTGTTGGTGTAGTATAATGTAGTATGGCCTGAAGACATGTTGTTTGATAGAATATTGTATTTTGTAATATATTCCAGAATTTGTTCATATGTTAGCTTTACATTTAACATGGAGGTTAGTGTTTGCAATAGGAGGACTGCAGAGTATTGCACTGCTTGCATGTAGGGTGCATTGTGGGAAACTCTAGGTTGTAATGTTAATACATTTACATTTAGATCATCAGCAATAATGAATTTGTGATTTTCTGACAACTACAGGAGAGTTTGTAGAACATATTGAAAGATTTCAGTGACCGATAAGAGAAGTGTGCGGGTGTGTATTTATGTGTGTGTGTGTGTGTGTGTGTGTGTATATATATATATATATATATATATATATATATATATATATATATGTATATGGGTCTACTGCTTTTAATCGAATACCACTTATTCGAAAAAGAGGAGTAGACCGCTCAGTTACGGAAAAGTGCACTTATTCAAAAGTGCACTTTTGCGAAACTCGGTTCAGTGAACTGGTAAAACGATAAAAAAAAAACAGAAAACACTTATTGACATTACATTGAGTGGGGGCTTAGTCCCCCACACCCCCTACTTAAATATACCAACTTTAGATCACACTACAGTGGGGAACAGGTAAATTCCCTATTCCCCACTGTAGTGTGCATTGGCGCTTCAGTTTCCCTGAACGGTTCGTTGAACCGTGCTTCGCGGAAGTGCACTTTTGCTTAAGTGCACTTTCACATAACCGCGGGTCCACTGTTTATTTTCGAACAAGTGGATTTTCGGTCTTTTACAGTAGATCCATATATATATATATATATATATATATATATATATATATATATATATATATATATATATATCTATATATATATATATATATATATATATATATATATATGTGTGTGTGTGTATATATATATATATATATATATATATATATATATATATATATATATATATAAAATTTTGTGTTATTACATAATATTTCCATTAAAGTCCATTTATGACTGTTGTGTGTGCTTTTGCTGGTACAGAGTAGATTAGGCCTAGGTTCTGGAGTCTTTTGTAACTAGGGTAACAATCCCTCTACACATTCTGTTTCTTGGATGATTATTGGTATAGATATGGTAGTTGTGTACAATCTCAAGTAAGAGCCAACTGCTGTCTTTTTACCTTGTTTCTGTTATTAATTGATATGTAGTTTGTGTATTTGTGTATACTAATCCATGTTTCAAGAAGTGGTCATTTGTTCTGTATGCTGGAGATACTAATGCAGCTATAATCAGCCTGTAATCAGACCTTTGTGATGTGTTGTGTTGGGATTGGTGTTATGAGTATTAGTGGTGGGACTGCTCGATGTGGCTAATACAGTGAGACTGAGTGTGTCTTGGGTAAGTATGCTGTTATTTCAGTTATTAATCGGTATAACATTAAAACTATTATTAGTTTTAAAGCTAGATAATGAGACAGATTTAGGATTGATATCTCCTGCTTGTAATAGCAGTAAGGTAGATACAAAAACTGCTAATTTGAGGCCATTTTAATATGAGTTACAGTTATGTTTAATTAGGATTTTTGTAGCCCAACACATATAGCACCTGTTGGGATGTTTTACAATAAAGTATCCCTCCTCAAGTCTTATTTATCGATTATATTAAAAGTGAAGGTGATAGTGTAAGATGTCTTGTCTTTAGGATTTATCAGTCCAAGAGTATGTGTCACAGTTATGGTGTTTAATAGTAAAATGAAGGTAAATATTGTTAGGAGAAGTAACCAGTTTTATTTAAGTACCACAGTTATCTTTAGTGGTCAGAAATGATAGTGTTATTTTGTTAAAGTCCATATTTGTTAGGAGGCATGTGTAAAGCAAGTATATGAAGCAAAGGGAAGTGTGTCAAGTTGAAGTGTGTTTTTATATTGAAAAAGACAGATAAAGTGTGAAAGTGAATACATGGTAGATAGAAATTATATGTGCTTATGATGATAAGAGTTACTGCCAGCACAGCTAGCTGGAATTTTGTAAAAAATTGTATGTCATTTGTGAATATCAAACTGATTTATACAAGATGTTTGTGTTACAAATGTATTAGAACTGTATGTTATGTGTATATTAAACTGATTTGTGCAGATGTTTATGCTGAAAATGTATTTGTAAAGTGCTTTTGTTTGAAATGTATCCACATTGTGCTCTACTGGAGACAGCAGAAATGTACATGTGCTTTTGTAATTGTTTAAATGTATATGTTTTAACAAAGAAAACTGGAAGACAGGAGGTTAACCTCAGTCCAGCAAACTTTAAAATATATCTGAAATTAATCACTTTGTGGGCTAGGCCATAGAGATGCTATCTCACAGAGACCCAAAGTCTGTACTAGGAAGCTTTCTGTATTGTCTTTGGGGTGAACTAATTACTACTCTGGAAGTATGCAATCTTTTTATGACTTCCAGCACCTGCCACATATCTGAGCAACAGCCCTTGTGTTTACATTTTTACAGGTAGGTGCTAAATTCTGCCAGCTTCCAGCAATGGGGGGTTGCATGGGAATGAGAAGTCAGATGACAAGAAGTGATGTAGTTCTGCAAGCTATCTTAGAAGTAATATTTTAGATATTACCGTGAGATGTTTCTTAGTGAGGCTGTGCATTCTGTATTTTGTCTTGGGCCTGACAACAAGATCATTTACCACATCGTCTGACTTGCTCTATTAAGTAAGTAGGGAATAGAAATTCTCTTAGATTCAGTCAGGAATGTAGTAAAGCTTAATTTAGATATTGTTTTTCTTTATTTGTCCGAGTCTGTCCTTTGATGTTATTTTAAATATGTCCTATGATTCTGCACACTGATGTCACTGTGAGTGGATATTTGGTATTGTCTTGTTCTTTTATTATTTATTATTAAATATATTTAAACCTTTCATTGTGACTGATCTTTGTAGAGACATTTAAGTTTTGAGAGTATTTGCATATTTATTTGGTGACACTGTGTGGGCAGTCCTAATAACCTTGCTCTTGGTCAACCTATCATTTATATTAATATTAATTTCACTCAGTATATTGGCTACCCTTGTATGGGTCTTAAAGTAGTCAGGAGGTGTGTCTGGTGGTGGTGCTAGCTACCTTATAGCCTGACAGAAGGGGGCATAACTGCTAAACCTATGCCAGCCTTTCCCAGATATGTGTGTGTGTGTGTGTGTGTGTGTGTGTGTGTTTGTGTGTGTGTGTGTCAGTTACTTGGGCAGGGGCATGAAGAACTGGTTGGAAAGAGAGGGGTCTAGAGGTCTTGGCTTGGACACTCAGCTGAGATCTCAACTCTATAGCTGTGCCCATGGGGAGGTCTTACTGGGGATCTGGAGAAAGCGGGAGGAACCAGCTCTGGAATGTGTTTCCTGTGTGCTCTTAAGGAAAATTGTGCTTGATTGTGCTTGATGCATAGAGCTGCGTCTGGAGATACTGTGTGTTTACCTGTTATCCTCACAGTGAACGTTCCCCACAGATGCCAATGGTGAGGACTGAAGCTCCTTGATTACTGGCCCAGAGGTGGAGGGTCATCACATATTGGTTAGCAGCAGTGGGATCACCACATCACATATTGGTGAACAGCAGTGTAGATATTGAACTCCTGTAGCCTGTAAGCAGTGGTCACTAAAGAAGGTGTTTGTACTCTCAAGCAGCCACAAGGTAGATATTCAGAGTTTTATATCACAATAGTTTTATTTATTTTTTGTTAGCTTAGTTAGTCAAGGAGAGCAGGCAAGGATGTCTGCAGAGGATTATGGCAAGCTGACAAAGAACCTTTTGACTGAGATGTGCCAAGCCAGAGGACTGGTGTATACCAACCTGAGTAAAGGGGAAATGATTGCAGCCTTAATCACAGCTGCGTAACACACCACCAATCAGGAGAACAACCAGATAGGCTGTGGGGATGTACAGCTGTTAGAAAATGGATAGTTCAACTTTTCGTCTGAGGATTTAAAAATCTATCTGGAGTTAAAGAGACCTGAACCGGAGGCTAAGCATTTGGAACTAGAATCAGCAGAGAGACTGCGGTGTTTGGAGGCTGAAGAAATGGAGAAACAGATGAAATTAGAATCAGCAGAGAGACTGAAACATCCGGAAGCTGAAGAAATGTGAGGCAGAGGCAACATGAAAAAGAAATGCAGACTCTTCACCATGGTCATGAAGGTAATGAGGAAGGGAGTAACCATACCCCAGAAGCAATAAAGGTCAGTAAACTTCTTCCTCAGTACAAAGAAGGTGATAATTTTGATAGTTTTATTTGTATATTTGAAAGAGTATGCAAACAGTGTAATGTTGACCGAGGTCTATGGGTACAGTTCATCACCCCCTTACTCCATTGTAGAGCTGTAACTGAAATGTTTATTAAAGTGTTTTAATTTAATACCTCAAGCTTATAGAAAACAATTTTGTGAGGATAGACTTAAGGTAGATGAAGGTGTGTGTGATTATATTGCTGAATTCAGCACTTATTTTCATAGTGGGTGAGTGGATGTCAGGTTACCACTTTTGCAGGGCTGGCAGACCATTTGGTGTGGGAACAAGCCATTAGCACTTTGTTTGAGGACATGAGAATCTGGTTGGCAGACAGGGAATGCAACTCCACCGATAAGTTGAGGAAAAAGTATATCTCTACTTAGCAAGCAGGGCATCACTGTACAAGAAAGGGATAACCAGTGATGCACATTGATATAAGGGAACGTACAGTGGGCAGACTAAGCCACCCCAACAGAGTCCATCATTAACAGGGGAAGCCACTAGTTCTAGTACAAGGCCAGGATCAGGGTTTAAATGTTTTAAATGTAACCAGTGAGGCCATGTGTCAGATAGATGCCCCAGGTGGGGAACAAAAGGTAGGAGACCCAGCAAGTGGGAATAACAGAATGTCTGTGGTAAGTTGTCTGTAGACAACAAGGGTACCAAACTACTACAAGAGGTTATATCCCATCTTAGTAGGTGGGAAACAGGCCACTGCTAAGAGAGATACAGACTCTGACCTAACCATTGTGAAGCCTGCAGTGGTTAAAGAGGAGCACTACTTGCTTGGACAGTCTACTCCAGTCTGAGCTTTAGGAGGGACTACATTCCAAATACCTTTGGCTAGGGTTCACCTTGACTGGGAGGGTGGAAAAGGAAGCAAGCAAGTAGGTGTGTTTGAGGATATTCCTGCAGATCTCCTGATAGGGAATAGTTTTGATAATGCAGTACCTTATGTGCATGCACTGACACACAGTCAGGCTTGGAGACAGGCATGTGGGTCTGGTAGGCTGGAGGGGACCTAGACAGACCACACACTTGAAGCCAGGGCTGGTGAGGTGGCTACTTCAGGCAAGGAACTACTCTGTAGCAGTGAGACTGAAGATGAGCTACAGCTGCTGCTGGGTACTGATGTTCCCTTGGACAGAGTGACTGCAAGGGCAGAGGTGTGTAGTAGTACCCAGGCTGACAGTGAGGCATTGCTGTCAGAGGATACTAGACTCCCTGTGGAAGGGGAGCTGGGAAGGGTTACAAAGAGAGAGAGTTGAGACAGGCTCAGCTCTCAGACCCTACATTACAAGGCTTGAGGGAGGTAGCTAGGGAGGCACCTGATTCTCAAGGAAAAGGGGATTCCATGTATTGGAACAAAGGGTTGCTGTATAGAGAATGGACCCTGAGGGAGGGCTAGAGGTGGAGAGAAAGCAGCAGTTGGTAGTTCCCAGAGCCTACCATCTGGCACTTCTAGCCATAGGCCATGACATTCCCTTTGCAGGTCATATGGACATGAAACATACCAAGAAACATGAAAAAACAAGAAGCAAAAATCCACACCAAACAGGAACCCCAGTAACACCAACAAATAAGTATCCAAAAACACTGACTGAGGTATGGCTCCAGTTCAAAGAAAAAGGTAAAAAGCAGGAGAAAAGCTCAGTAGCAGTACTGGCCTTTGCCTGTGACTGAAGAGACACAGCGCTTTCTCCAATAGCTATGGATATTGTGGACTCAATCAGATAATAACCCCAAGTTCCACAGTAAAATCTATTGACCAAGCATGGTATAGTATTTGCTACACAGATACTTGTTAAAGGCAGTGGCTCTGTCCTCCATTGAGTGTATAGTATAAAATATAAATACATAGAGATGTTCAAGGAACTGCAGGATAGGTTTCCCACAAACAGTCTGACAGAATGTGAAAAAGTTTCATGTCAGACTTTAGTATTTAATTTGTCCAAGCATATATTGACTCAAGAAGAAATGCATGTTGGGTGAAGCACCTAAAGACCATCCCCTACCATCCCCAGAATAATGGTCTTTTGGAGAGGTTAAACTCTGCACTAAAGATCATGCTACAGGCATTTGCAGGCCATTTTAAGAGGGAGTGGGACAAATATTTGCCCCATCTGCTGTTTGCATACAGAGAGGTACCACAGGAATCCAAAAGTTTTTCACCCTTTGAGTTGTTGTATGGGCATTGGGTGAGGGGACCTCTAGACTTGATTTGCAATGAGTGGGAGGGTGTGAATCCCACAAGGAGTCTGTTGGGGTGTATGTCCTAAACCTCAGGACAAGGCTCAGGGAATTCATGAGCTTGTCCCAAGAGAACCTGGCAGAAACCCAACAACAGAAAACAGTCTGGTATGAGAGGAATGCTCAAGCCAGAGAGAATGCTGTGCGGCAGCAGGTTATGATTCTCAGGACTTGTCAAACTGGTAAGGAGGGTCAGAGCTTTTACCTACATGGTAGGACTGCTAGGTAGGTGACAGGGTCACAAATTGGATGTCACAGTGATGCAGCGGATAATGTTATCGGCTCATGGTAAGAGGTTTTCTGGTTTGATTCTCAGCTGGGGTGTCTTCTGTGTGGAGTCTGCATGTCATCCCTGCATTCATGTGTTTTTTTTCCAGGTGTTCCTGTTTCCTCCCATGGTACAAAGACATGCATCTGGAGCATTTCTCCCCGGTCCTCCACTGAAAATTGGCTTGTTCCAAGACAGACTTTCCTGGTAAACAAATGTTAAATAAATAAATAAATAAATAAATAAATAAATAAATAAATAAATCTGTACCATGTTAACACCATGAAACTTTACCATGACAGGGAGGCCCTGGTGCTAAGTATATGCAGTAGAAGGTAGGAGAAGTCTGAGGGGGATCTATGGCTATGGTTAAGCTAGCCAGCAAAATCCCAAGTGACTGTAGTGGAGCCTAGGGTTGCAGGCATATGATATGAAAGTGCAGCACCGTACTGGGATCAGCAATGCCAAGGCAGCTGGGATCTCAGGACAGGGTATGGAATAATGTATCCCATATAGGCTCATTCCTCTCGAGCAATGTTTCTGAAGGGGCACTTGAAAAACTAGCTTGAGTCTTCGAAGGGGGGATAGATGTGGCAATAGCAGGTATTGCCAGCACAGCTAGCTGGAATTTTGTAAGTAATTATATGTCATTTGTGAATATCAAACTGATTTTATACAAGATGTTTGTGTTACAAATGTACTAGAACTGTATGTCATGTGTATATCAAACTGATTTGTACAGATGTTCATGTTAAAAAGATATTTGTAAAGTGTTTGTGTTTGTATTTGAAATGTATCCACAGTTTGCCATACTGGAGAAAACAGAAATGTACATGCACTATTTTAACTGTTTAAATGTACATGCTGTAATAGAGGAAACTGGAAGACAGGAGGTTAACCTCAGTCCAACAAACTTTAAAATATGTCTGAAATTGAATCACTTTATGAGCTAGGCCATAAAGACCAAATACGAAAGGAACAAAGTGCCAATGTAAAATCAACAAACAAGTAAAAAAGGCACTCCAGCGACCACCAACACTCCGGGAAATCCATTTTATTAATTTAAGGAGGTAAAATAAATAGAAAACCGTGACTGACAAGGCAGTTAAGAAAAACACTTAGAGGAACACATAAACGCTCTACAAAATCTGCGTTTTCATCCAGTTAGACTTCATCAGATGTGAAAACCATTAAAACATTAACCCCATTATTTTTATAGCCCTTCCAAACAACCAACAACCAATAAAAAACAACTTTCAATTAACCTATTGCAGAGTTTCACTTCCTGTTGCACTTTAAAAATGTTATCCTATTTTAAACTTAAAATAAAAATAATAAAAGGGACTAATAGTAAAAAATATATATATATATATATATATATATATATATATATATATATATATATATATTCTAATTAAAACAAGTGTTTTTTAAAGCTTATTCACACATTTGCTTGTCATTCCACTTTATTTAGAATTATTATTTAAAAAACAATAGCTCCATCTAGTGTTCTAGTTAAAAATAACGTAAATAGAAATTTATTTTAATGACCACAGAAACAAACTTAATTCAGTGGAATTAAAAAACAAGTTTGAAGATGATAGGTACAATACTATCTAATTATTCACAATCTAGCTCCCCTTAACTTTTGGACTGGGGCAAGTGAAATAGCATCATTGAGTCCAGGAGGCTTATTGGTTTCCAAAAGAAGTTGCCAATAAACTTCCCTGTACTCTAAAAAAATCCCTCCTAGGTCTGACAAACTTGCCCAATTCCCATTCCAGTATATTCCTAACCATTCAGGAATTACCATTGAACTCTTTGATAAATGCATGCTCGTACCCTATATCTCTTTCATCCACAAATTCCGATGGTCCTTTTCATCTTTGGTTATCAAGAAGTGAAGCCCCTACACCAGGGATACGAGCAGATTTTTCCTTTCTACCTTCTACCACTTCACCTTGTATTTTTTCTCTTAACCCAACAGGATATCCCCTTTCCAAGAACATTTTTGCAGAATATCACATTCACTCAGGAAATCCTGCTGGTGAAAAGTCATCCAACTAATTCATACATATTGTCCTTTTATGATACCCATCTTTTGGTGATAGGGATGTACACTTGCAAAGTGAAGTAAGGCATTTGAATGTCTTTTTTCTAAAACTTTAGACCTAAATTCCCGTTCATTTTTATATAAAGTAACATCTAAATAATTTATCTTTACACGATCAATGTGATAGGTAAACCTTAAAAAAACTAGTAATAGCAGTTATATACTCGAAAAATTCTTGCAATTTCTCTTCTGTTTCAACCAGAAAATAATGTCATCTAAAAACCTTTTGTTTAGTAACCGTCAAAGGAAAAATAAACTTCAAAAAGATCAAAACATGGCAGGTTCAGGTTAAGGCACTTTAATCTTGCAGCAAGAAGACAAAAACGTGCTAATACAGAGTTTGTCTAACTAAAATCAGGAAGTAAAACCATCTTTATACATTTTCTAACAAGACATTGCCTACCAAGCTGACGTAACAGATCACAGGTTCTAACATCATTACTTCATAGCAGCTGTTTGTCCATGATTTTCTGCTTGCACTATCAATTTTATGAAAAACTTCCTAAGAAAAACAACTTGGCCTTGATGACCACTGGTTAGATACAACTTCCCACTATGTTATGTTACCATTCAAGGTACTATGGCTAATTTGAGTACAAAGCAAGTACAGATTCTTCAAGCAGTCTTTGTTTGATGTATCTCTTCTTTTCTGCAGCTGTGCATGTTCTCATAACACGAACAAGGCTGATTGTTCATATTCAGTCATATTATAGAAAACAGTATTGTTCTATTCATTCACTATTCATTTATTTTCCTGACCTAGCAAATAATCACCTGCTTCTCAGTACATTTCCAAAAAGCATAACATGAATTTTGCTGTGCTAGCAAATACTAGGTCAGGATGCATCTTGCAATTTCAGAAAGCATACTGCAGTTTGAAAAAACATCTTATAATTTCATACAGAATTAAGCTGTACATAAAATAGAATGAAATGTGTTAACCCTTTTAGCTTCTAATAAGCACATTAATACCTATTTTTCTGACATTTCCCCCAGTTAATACTTTTTATTCTATTTTCAAAAGCATAAACAGTTTACTTCTTCTCCTAACCTCTTCCATTTTGGATTTGCAGTTAAGAGAGTCATTTAGTTTATACTTATGAACGCATTTCACTTTTCAACAATTCTTCAATTTCAGTACTTTGATACAAAGTCTCAGAAACGGACATGTCTATAAAATCTTTGATTAATTTTTTCATGTAGGGAATACCACAACAGATGCATGCTCCTAACAGGAGTAATCCCACACAAATGGCAATCAGGATGTTCATTAGGATGGAACCCTACCCCCCAAACAAATTCTGGAAAAAGTCCGTCAGAGGGTTTGGGTCTGGTTTGGTCATGGTCGACACTTACTGAATCGCCTCAAGATGGTCGTTTATCTCATGCTGGTTGTCAGGAATATACGAACAGCATTCTTCTTTGATTAAAGCGCACGTACCACCTCTCGCCGCTAGGGTGAAGTCGAGAGCCATGCGGTTTTGAAGCACCACAGTTCTCATAGCATTTAGTTCATCAGTCACTAATTCGAGAGCAGAAACAGTTGCATTGCTCATAACTTTGAGAAGTTTGGACAGTTTTCTCATCTCCCAAATCAATTTTACTGCGCCATATGCAGGGACTATGCCTGCCCATGATATAATAGTGTCACTCAAGTCCATGTGTGTTAGTTTATCTTTGTTCTTCACGGAATTATGGTTTCTCCATCCTGCTTCGATTCATCCCATTGGATTCTCGGGTCTCTTGATTGGATTTCCGGGTTTACTGCTGACCTCTCTGACATTTTGAATTTTCCCTCAAGGCAAAGCTGCAGTGTGTCGAATGGCCGGAACCAGGTAACCTAAAAAACAACTGCCGGACCAATTCTCAGGTAGCCATTTGTATGCCTTTTTCCCACAAACAAAATAACAATTCTCTACTTTAGTATTGATGTATGCTTGCCCTGCATGAAACATTTTCTTATCAGTGATAGAAAGTTGCTTCAAAAGAACAGGATTATGCTGTATTTCACTAATAGTTTTTTGCATTTTCTCAAGATATGAGTCATAGTTTGCATCACAAATAGTTTCTGCCTTATTAGCCTTAATATAACATTTATAAGAAACAGTCACATTGCAATTGCTCTAACCCACCTGAATAGTATAATTTTTATAAAAACATACAATTCCTTTTTATGTAACAGGTAGGCACAACGCTATTATGTCTTGTGATTTACAGTTGTAGTATCAAAAATCAAATTTTCCCAGGTCTCTTTGACCCCTAAGGGGACAGCAGTCATTAATAATCCCCCGTATGCTGCAGGTATAGCTGTGCAAATCCAGCAGTTCGAGACATTAAAAGTCTCAGCATACACATATTTAATTGCTTGGTAAGTGTTAAAGTTTGGATGCCAGTCTATGAGTAACGCATCACGTTTGTTCAGTTCAACTCGTGTGGCTGAAAAAAGGAAAGGCCACAGCAAAAAGATCATTGTTACCAGTATAGCTAACAGGATGATCATGCCATTTTTCTGAGGTTGTTTTGCATCCCTGTTTACTCTATACCTGGTCATTTTTGTTCTCGTTGTATAACAGTAACAAGGTTTTTGTCCAGTTCAAAGTTCTTGACCAGTTTGCAGTGCGTCAAATGGATCTAGGACACACGTTCAGCTACCTTGACTGCAGTGGATGTTACCAACAAAACTTGGAACGGTCCTTCCCACTTCGGAGAACTCCAGTTTCTTTTCTTCACGACCATCACCCAGATCCACTACCCCGGTTGTACTACTGCTTCCGATGGTCTAGTCTGTTCTTTATCTGAAACAGAATTTAACTGCAGAAGTTTGTTATTCAAAAATCACCTCATATATTCTGCAAGTGAACTGTCAGCCTCCTGGTCTGCAGGCATGAGAGGTTTCCACTGAGGAATATAATATGCCCTCCCAAACAGTGTTTCAAAAGGAGTTAACCCCTTTGCATTTGGAACAGTTCTCATGCTCAGCAATGCCAGAGGCAGACAGTGCACCCAGTTCTTCTCTGTCTCACTAATCAATTTCCTAAGTTTGTTTTTCAAAACCCCATTATGCCTCTCTACTAATCCTGTGGATTGGGGGTGGTATGCACAATGGTTCTTTAAAGAAATTCTAAAATATCGACTCAACTGTTGTATGGTTTGATTTACGAAATGTGTGCCATTGTCACTGTAGATCTTTTCCGGTATGCCAAATCTAGGAATAATTTCTTTAACGAGGACTTTTGCAACAGTAGCTGCACCTGGATTTTTGGTCGGAAAAGCTTCCACCCATTTAGAAAACATATCTATAATGACAAGACAGTACTTTTTATTTTCGCATTTGTTTAGTTCTATGAAATCCATACAAATAGTATGGAACAGGTACGGTGGTGTAGGGAAACTCCCTTGCTTAGGCTAAAGTGCCCCTTGTGCATGATGCCTATTACAAACATGGCAGGCTGCACAAAAATATTTTGTGTAGTTTGTAAATCCATATGTTGTAAACACTCGATTCACTAACTGTACCATCCCCCCTGTTGAGACATGGCACTGCCCATGACTCAACAAAGCTGCATATCTAAACAAGTTAGACGGCAAAATTGGTTTTCCTTCCTTGGAGATGTACAGCCCTTTCTCAAGAATTGCTCCTCATTTTTCCCATTTCTATTTCTCTATTTTCATAGTAAG
This sequence comes from Protopterus annectens, assembly GCF_019279795.1. NCBI lineage: Eukaryota > Metazoa > Chordata > Ceratodontiformes > Protopteridae > Protopterus > Protopterus annectens. The sequence continues at coordinate 272,727,291 of NC_056736.1, read as the reverse complement.
TGTCTGCATTGTTTTTAACATTTCTAGATCTAAAATCTCAGAAGGTTGTAATTCCTCACTCAAAAGAAATACCTCTGGAGTTGTAGCTGCTTGCTTTGCAGCTGTGTCAGCTGTCGCATTACCTTTTGAAATCCTATCCTGTTGCTTGGTATGAGTTACGCATTTACAAATAGCTACTTTCTGAGGTAACTGAATAGATTCTAATAAATCTAAAATAAACTGCACATGATTAATCGGTTTGCCAGTAGATGTTATCATTCCTCTATTTTTCCACTGTTGTGCAAAAACATGTACAGTAGAAAAAGCGTACTGGCTGTCAGTAAAAATATTTACACATTTACCCTTTGCTAAGGTACATGCTCATGTCAAGGCAATCAATTCTGCTGCTTGTGCAGATAAGTTGTGTGGTAAAGACTTTGCTTCTAAAATCTCAGTATCAGAAACTACTGCATACCCTACTAGGTTCTGTCCTGTAGGACCCGCATGAGCCGTCCACATAGTATGTCACCTCGGCATCATCCAAGAGAACATCCGTGAGATCTTTTCTAGGTAGTGTCTTTTGCTCAATCTCCTGCAGGAAGCAGTGTGGTTTGCCATCTGCAGGGGTTGGGATCAAGGTTGACGGGTTCAAAGTTGTGCATCGTTCAATTGTCATATGAGGTTGACTCAACAGTATAGTCATACAGGAAAGATGTCTAGCAGGAGAAAGATATGCTACTTTTTCTTGCAGTAAAATAATCGCGACTGCATGAGGCACTCTCAATGTGAGAGGGTGGAACAACACTACTGAGGCTGAAGCCTGCACTGCCATTGCAGCTGCGACTACTGCTTGTACACAGTGGGGCAAGGATCGCGCCACTGGGTCTAGCTGTGATGAATAGTAAGCTATGGGGCGTTGCTTGTCCCCATGTTGCTGTGTTAACACTGATGTCATATAGCCTTGCTTACAATCTACAGTTTGGAAAAATCGTTTATGATAGTTTGGTAATCCTAAAACTAATGAAGATGCTATCAATTGCTTCAGTTTGCAGAAAGCTGATTCTGCTTCTGGTGTCCATTGTAATAAATCTTGTGCTGCCATAGGTTTCTTGTATATCAAGTTGGTCAGTGGAGCAGACTCCAAGGCATAGTTTGGAATCCAACTCCGACAAAAATTAGTCGTACCTAGGAAGGACATCATTTCCTTCTTGGTAGTCGGTTTGGGTGCTTGTAAAATTGCTATTTTCTTGTCTTCATCTAATATTCTGCCTTCTTTGGATATTACATATCCCAGGTATTTAACCTGCTTTTTCCAAAGCTGCAGTTTGTTTTTGTTTACTTTGTGTCCTTGAGTGGCTAGAAATTGTAGTAATGCTATGGTATCTTCTCTGCATTCTTGCTGGATGGGGGCTGCCAGCAGAATGTCGTCTACATAAAGTAAAATCTGGCTGCCTCTCAGTGGGATAAATCTCGCCAGGTTACTTGCCATTTCCTGTGTGAAAATTGTTGGGCTCTCACAATATCCCTGTGGTAGTCGCGTATATGTATACCTTTTCCCCTGAAATGTAAATGCAAGCCAATGTTGGCTGTCAGGGTGTATCGGTATTGAGAAAAATGCATTGCTAATATCTACCACAGAAAAATACTTCTGTTGTGGTTTTAAATAATTCAATAAGGTGTGTGGATCTGGCACCGTAGGTGCTCTAGGTATTACTGCATCATTTACAGCATGTAAATCTTGGACCATACGCCATTCTCCATTTGCTTTTCTAACAGGAAATAAGGGTGTATTACATGGTGAATTGGGAGATTCTACCAGTACTCCTTCCTTAAGTAAAGCTGCTATTATAGGTTTGATTCCTACCTCTGCATCTTTTCTTAAGGGATATTGTCTCTTCTGTGGTCTAAATGCTGATTTTGACGTGATAGTAACTGGTTCTGCTGTATGAATAAGTCCTACATCTGATTTTCCTGTTGACCAGAGAGTTTCTGGTATGCCTTATAAGGCTTTTTCTTCCTCTAGTAAGAGTGCTACTCAGCTGTCCTCACTTGCCTGCAAGTGTACAGCTGGGTGTGTCTGTGTTATCCAATTCAACTTCTGCTTTTGTACTCCCTGTTCTGATAGTTCTAATTCTGTCTGTTTTTCCCACCTTGTGACTTTTTCTCCTAGGTCTGCCCACTTCACATTCTTGTTCTTAGTTAAACTGACATGTGGTAGTCAATTAGATTTATAAAGTGCTAGGAATTCCTGGGGCAATGAACAGCTAACTACACTGTTCCCTTCTGTGTCCCAGTACAGATTACGCAATACTAATCTGTTAGCATGGTTTCTAAACAGTTCTTGCTCATATTCTTTATCAGGTCCTGGTGTGCTACAGTAATATAGAGTACAATGCAACAAATGCTGTTTATCAGTGTCAAGGGAGGGGGACTTACTGATGGCTATGTTCATCAGTTCTTCAGTTACTGCCCCTGGACCAGTTGTAACCAAGTCCTGGCTGTACCAATATAATGTTTCACCCTCCGGTCGCACTACAAAAGTATCCATTTGTCGCTGTGCTTCCATACCCTGCATGGTTGGAACTACTGCTATGCCAAATATCTGCATAAAGTCTCTGCCCAAAAGATTTACTGGGCATTTTGCAGAAACAACAATTTTGCTCTTCTGAGTCATCCCTGAAACAGGGTCAGTTATTGCTATGTTGTGGGAGAGTGGCTCCCGATACAGCTGTCCATTAGCTGCTTTCACTAATATATAATCAAGCGATTCTGAATTTTCTGGTAGTTTGGAAGGATGTATCAGGGTTCGCGATGCCCCTGAGTCACACAGAAATTTAACTTCCCTCCCCTCTACCAGAAGTGTAACTTCTGGTTTTGTGTCTGCTAAGTAGAGCTCTAGGCTCAATAATGCTAAATCCAAAATTTCATTTTCTTCATTATCTATGAATTCATGTACATCCTCTATTTCTTCTATCACATCCTCTGCTCCCTCTATCACATTCAAATTTGTCTTTCCTTGGTCATTTCTTTCTAGTGATTCCTGACTACCATATAGTCAGTCTTCACCCTCCTTATCTTCCGTGGCTACCTTCTTATTTTGCTTGCAATCCCTTGTCAAATGTCACTTTTTCCTGCATTTAAAACATTCACCCCTTTTCTTTCTCTCTTCGAACTCCTCTGATTGCTTATCAGATGGTTTGTTTCCCTGGGCATTTTTCTTGCCCTTCTTCCCGGACTGTACTACAAAGACTTCCGCTCCATCTTCTACTGCAAAAACTTGGGTTTTCTTTTTCTTTTTCTTTTTGCTATTAAAATGCCTTTCGTCATGTCTTGCATATTTAAGTAATGACTGTAATCTACTTGTACGGTGATCTACCATGTGCTTTGTAATAAAACTACTTATGAGTCCAATACTACCCTTCAAAAATGCATTCTTTAGTTGCTGCTCATATGGGGAATCATGTGTTTGGTCTTCAGGTACCTGCATTCCACAATGGTTATTAAAACACCCTAATAATCTAGCATAATATCTATCAACAGTTTCACCTTCTTGTTGGATGCATTGATTAATGCAAGTCCAGTCAGCCCTAGGCTTCCATTTCTCAGAGATTCTGTCTGTCAGACCTTTCACTCTGTTATCCAGCTCTGTGTTACTATGTGGGAGTGGCCTATGTTCTGCATCACAGGGATTCCAGTTGCCACTGATCATGTGCCAATCTGGACCTACGATTTGTCTGACTACTTTCTCTACTTCCTCTCCATTTAAATGGTAACTTAACTTCATGCCCTGTAAGTCTTCTAAGAATTTTCTAAAATTAACTTTTGGATGGGGAATTCCCTCTGTGGCTTTCCGGATGTCTTCCAGTGTCCATGGTCTATATACCAGGATAGTTGGGTCCTGCCTTTCCTGTCCTGCCTGAGGATTTGGTACTTCTATGAGCAGACATATTTCTTCTTCGCTCATAGCCCGTGAATTTCCATTCATTTGATATAACTCCATATCCCCTCTTGTTTTACATGTTTGAGACCTAGTCTCGACAGGATCTCTGACAAACGGTTTTGATATCGCAGGGACAGTTGGGTATAGCGAAGTTGGATCAGCTTGTCCACTCACTTCATATTCTAGTAAGGGAAGCGGAGGGGGTGGAGGGGCCAATGCCATTACCAAGTTATTGTCTTCTTTATCTAAAAACATTGCTTTTGAATTTTTATTCTTTTGTTCCCTGCGGTTTGCTTCCTCAAGCCACCTGTGTGCCTGGGGAATGCCTAATTGGCGTTGCTTTTTTACCTGACCTTTTGCGTCTGTTTTAAGCTGTTTGACAAGTTTGATAAGTGAAGGTTTTTCTAGTTTGCCATCAAATTTGTATTTATTAACCCATTTTGTATAGTACCTAACGTCGACACGTTGTAATTGCATATATTTCGCGTCTTCGGTTAACGACGGATCTCGGGATCTTTTTGTGCACTTATTTCCCATGTTGTCTTAATTTAGTTAGAAAATGTTACGTAACCCTTCTTATCACATGGTACCACGATTTTTCTTTTTCACAGTTTATCTATAATAACTGCCTAACTATCCTGTTTCCCTGATCTATGACAAGACAGCAATCTTTTTTGTCCCAGATTTGTATAATACAAAATCTCCCTAACAAAAACAAGTACTGTAACAAGTCCCTGATCTAAAACAGAGAAAAGGTAAATTCCTCCTTACCTGAGCCTCCGTGATTGACCATCTTACTGATGGAACCATTGACTCGTCCTCCAATCGCAGATCAGAAACAGTAGCTGGCCTCTTTTGAACGACAATTCAGTCGTAGGTCTTTCAGAGCAGAAGAACCGATCTGGCCTCTTCCCCGTACAGTTTCATGCCACCGGGCCCATCTGACCTGAGCTAGAGCGAGAGTTTCTGGTCCAAAGGACCAATCTGTCAAAGGAAAAATAAACTTCAAAAAGATCAATACACGGCAGGTTCAGGTTAAGGCACTTTAATCTTGCAGCAAGGAGACAAAAACGTGCTAATACAGAGTTTGTCTAACTAAAATCAGGAAGTAAAACCATCTTTATACATTTTCTAACAAGACATTGCCTACCAAGCTGACGTAACAGATCACAGGTTCTAACATCATTACTTCATAGCAGCTGTTTGTCCATGATTTTCTGCTTGCACTATCAATTTTATGAAAAACTTCCTAAGAAAAACAACATGGCCTTGATGACCACCGGTTAGATACAACTTCCCACTATGTTATGTTACCATTCAAGGTACTGTGGCTAATTTGAGCACAAAGCAAGTACAGATTCTTCAAGCAGTCTTTTGTTTCATGTATCTCTTCTTTTCTGCAGCTGTGCATGTTCTCATAACACGAACAGAGCTGATTGTTCATATTCAATCATATTATAGAAAACAGTATTGTTCTATTCATTCACTATTCATTTATTTTCCTGACCTAGCAAATAATCACCTGCTTCTCAGTACATTTCCAAAAGGCATAACATGAATTTTGCTGTGCTGGCAAATACTAGGTCAGGGTGCATCTTGCAATTTCAGAAAGCATACTGCAGTTTGAAAAAAACATCTTATAATTTCATACAGAATTAAGCTGTACATAAAATAGAATGGAATGTGTTAACCCTTTTAGCTTCTAATAAGCACTTTAATACATATTTTTTCTGACAATAACCAACAATCTTTATATCATAAATTCAATATAAACAGGTTTTCCCAAACCATCAGAGTCATATTAGTGTACAATGAGGCACATCTTGTCCCCATAGCTATACCACTGGTTTGTTGGAAAAACTCACCTTCGAAAAACATGAAATTATTCTTCAAAACCAAACAAATATGCTCTAAGCACACATGAAACTCACTGTTTGTAAGCTTACCAAACCTGTTTAAAGCTTCCTCAAACAAAGTTAAACCTTCTTCATGTGGAATATATGCAAACAAATCTATAATATCAGTAGTCACAAACAAAACCTGTTCTTGACGTAACTCTGGTTTGACACACCTTAAAAACTTAAAAAGACTCGGGATGAGTCTTTCAGGACATTGTCATCTTCTGTAGGAATTCTTTTCAGTTTCACATCCAAAAATCAAGCTGAAGAAGCTGTTACTAATCCTTCAGCAGATACTATAGGTCTCAGGGGGTGGGTCCGAAGGGTCCTTAAGATCGATGGAACCCTAGGTTTGTCATTATGTAAAAATGTATACATGTCTAACTAAATCAATAAGGCCATCCAGCAATACAACTTTTAAAGTCACATATATGCATCTGCATGCAATATTAATTTCATTCTTCGAAACTCTATACTTACTGCTATCACCCAGAAGTTCCATCATCTTGGCCTCATAATTAACTGTATTCATAACTGCAGTCCCTCCCTCCTTATCGAGTTTTATCACTCTTACAAACTTATTATTCCTTACTTCATCCAAGATTCTTTTTTCATTATTTGTTAAATTCGAACCAAACTTGCTATTCAGGACCCCCTTTCTTAATTCATTTTCTACTAGGACTTCAAAATTTCTTACTCGGGGATGCAGTGGTGGGTTAAATGTACTTCTTTTTAATTTTTCATCCTGCCTGCCCTTACTGTTACTACCATATATTAGTTCAAGGTTCTTTTTTCTTAAAAATAGTTTCAGGTCTATAACTAATTTACTAATATCACACTTTTTTTAGGGATGAAATTAAATCCTTTAGCAAACAAACCAAAGTGTACTTTGTTTACTTCCATATCACTATACTTAAAAATGTTATAGCCCATGTATGTAATTTGTCACGATCCCTGATAATCCCAGGTTGACAAACTTTGATTGGTCTCAGTACCTCCCCTGTCTCTTGCCCCTCCACCGGTCGTGGTTGTAATATTGAGGTTCCTTTTTCTTCAACCTTTCAGACCTCTGGAGGGTGGAAGTACTCTAGGATCCTGGTAATTAAAATGAGGTTCCAAACCATCGTACCTATTTTTTTCCTCATAAAATTTCCTTTCACCATCATTATTTCTACAATCGTCTCTAAACTCATCATGCCTTTCATCCCGTTGGTAATAAGTGAAATTAGTTTTGGGCTTAGGATAACTCCTTTGCTCTAAATATTCAGTCCTATTTCTATCAAGCTTCTTTTTCTTTCTCTTTAAAATTACCTGACATTTCTTGTCAACTTAATCCCTTACCTCAAAGTATATGTTTCTATGGTCATCAATTGTGCACACTAAATCATTTACTATTTTGTGATTAATACCATCAATGTGCCCAAGTAACGTGTCCATTTCCTTCTCATTGTACTTAATTATGACACTAACAATTTCCATTCCACTTTTATCAAAAATACCTATTAATTCTTTATGTAACTCAGTCAGCAACCCCATTGTTAGGATATTTCCACATTCTCAATCCTTTGGGCACTACACCACATTCTTTTAAATATATATTATCTATATTCAAAATTCTATATTTAAATAAATAAGTCTCCAGCCGTTTGACATTGTTAGAATAAGTGTCATTAGAACCTTCACTTGCGTGTCCAATATGCAGTGGCTGACTACTACTAATAAAAAAGTTTTCGTCAGCCAGGATTTTAAATCCAAATTAACATTTAAATTATTTGTCAAGTTAACTTGTGGTGGTTCATTCCCATTCAGTCCTTTGCTTCTGCTGTTAGTCTCTATTAGAATCCTCAGTGTTTGCTGACATTCTATGTCTGCATCGGCATTCTCTTCATCCTGGGAAGAGACTCCATAGTTCTTTTTTGTTGTTCTTTTACTCCATACTGCAGTCTGCAGAGGCTGCCACGCCTCCTGGTTGCCTGGTAACAAGTTTTTAAAAACTGTAGAGGCCATGGAGCTGCAGATAGGCTTCAATAACTCAACAGGCTGAGTTAATTGGCCACCTGACTTCCTCAAGTCACCAATCTCCCCCCCCCCTCCTGAAGCCATGGTCCCGGAAGACAAAGTTTGTGGTTAAGGCTCCTCTTAAAATGAATAACCAAAATGAAAGGAGCAAAGTGCCAATGTAAAACCAAGAAACAAGTAAAAAGGCACTCCAATGACCAACAACACTTTGGGAAATCCAGTTTATTAATATAAGGTGGTAAAATAAATAAAAAACAGCGACTGACCAGGGAGTTTTTAAAAACACTTAGAGGAACACATAACTCTACAAAATCTGCATTTTCTTCCAGTTACTCACTCTTCTGTCAACATTTGTTCCCAAAAGATCCTTAAATTAAAATTCACAAACTTTCTGAAACGCAGTTAGGGGCATAGCAAGGGGAGGATTAAATGTGCTGATTCTTCGCCATTGTTCCCTGAACAAGTGAATGCTTCTATGTCCAAATAGCACTTTAAAATTAAGTTTCTTCAAAAAAACTTTTAAATCTATAATCCGTTCCTCTACCCAAGTCTTTGTAGTGGGAACAAAGTTAAACCCTTTCATAAAAGGTCAGCCTGTTCATTATTATAAACAGCATCAGTGTAGTTGTACATTTTAAAGTCACCTTTACTGTTTTGGACCATCATTGTCTTCATTCAAAACATTTATTTCCCCATTGTATATAACACCAACCTTAATTCCTTGTCTTGCGATGTTACACATTCCCTCTGCTCCGTTGATGCTGAAAATTGTTTGTGGGTCTGTATTGGTTTTGCTGCATTTGTTGGTTGTTTAAACATTTTTTCAATCTTTCCGGATGCCTGGGCAAATCCCAGTCTAAAGGGGGAGAGGTTTGATCAGCTTCATCATTCTCTTCTTGTATTCTATTAGTGGACGAGCATTCCTCTGTTTGTAGACCAGCCAGTCTGCTCGGTTTAAGATAAGCAAGCAGTACTTCTATCATACTCAATTTTGTCTCGCTCAAATTTTCTCTCCTTTCTAACTTTCACTACATGTATTACTTTATCAGTTTTGCCAAACATACCATAGTATCTGTCCTTATAGTTGGCAAATAATAGATCTTTTAAAATAACACCTTCAAAATGTTTGGCTTCATCTAGTAGTGTATCTACAAGTCTTTAATTGTGTCTCAGAAGCACTTTTAATAATTCCCACCCCTGCCAGTCAAACAGATCCAATAATTCACTATGCAGGAACAAATTGAGCACCAAACCGTTCGGAAACTTCCAATGCCTCAGTTCTTTTGGCACTCTCCAAACTTTGATGCTGCCAGGAAAGTAATAATTTTCCATCTGCAGTTTCCTGATCTTTAATAATTTATTTTCTAGTGAGTCAATCAGTCACTGTAAAGTGACGTTTTCAATAAAGACACTGCAATTAACGTGCAGAGACTGGTTCAACCAAGCAGACATATTCATTTCATTGTTACTGAGGTTATTCTGTTCATTAAAATAGCTCAGCAAATCAGAAGTATTCATTCATAAAGTAGATGTTCCTACATTACCAGACCCCTGACCTAGAGGGATAGATAAGGTTTGCATAGCAATGGCATCCAAACTACATGAATGGGAAGACAAACCTGAAACTTGCTGAGTTAATTGTTGAAGCAATTAAGTCAATAACCCAATGTTAGCTGCTAAATCCTCGGGTGTACACAGTGGTACCGCACTAAGTCCAATATCTGCCATAGAAAACCACAAAACAAAAAACTAAGAACCAAATTAAACTTAAACACTCTTCTAAAACACACACCTGTTACTTTTATTGTAGAGGTGTAGCTTCTCTTTTTCCTCATCCCCAGTTCAAGGTCCAGCTTATGCCTTGAACTCAGTTAACTTATTTAACATTTGTCCATATATTACTCATGTTGTTTCGTATCTTTATTAACTGGGAAGCCTCCATTGGATCTGCTTGACTCAGCTGTTGTGCCAAATATGTACAGAATACACCAGTTCAGTGTTGCATTAAAATAAAACTTTCTCAGCTTCACTTGTCTGTTTCACTGATACACAGGCAATGACATGTCTCACCTTCAAAATATTACAATTCATTTTTATCTAGGAGGGGTGAGATCATGGTGAGAGGTTAGGGATGCCACTTGAGTTTTAAATTCATCTTTGAAAATTGCTCTTTTTGATTTTCAGTCCTTTTGCCATCATTTTATAGTATATGACCCGTTGGTCAACCCTCTCTCTATTATACTATTGTACTATGCTTCCCAGCCATTCCACCATCATTTTGCAGTTCATCTCCTTTTGCTAACTTCTGGTTTTCTTTATCCTGAAAAGCACTGTGTTCTAACATACAGACAATGGGAGCCTGTCTAGGCATCCTCATACCATGCAGTAGCATGTCACCTGTTTACCTGATTCCCAGACTTCTGAAGTCAAAGTCAAAGTAAACTTTATTGTCATTTACCCTACACAAGTGCAGTCTAAATGAAATTGTGTGCATCAGGCTCGAATTGAGAAGACATATACATGCATACAATAACACACAGAATGGACATGCATTCCTCATTTCACATTATACAGGTTATTGTACTACATATTACCACAGTTTAACTTAGCTATAATTTTCTGCATGATTCTCACATGACTAAGAGGATCTAGATAGTATAATGTTGCACATTCATTGCCATCTATATATTGTTCATGTTTACAATCCAAACTGTCAGTTATGAATTTGCACCAAATGAGGTGGCTGCCCCATATCTCATCAGTGTCCTGCTTCCCTGAGATTATTGCGAGAGTTCAAAAGTCTCACTGCCTGAAGGTAGAAGCTGTTTCTGAACCTGGATGTTTTACAATGCACACTGTGTATGTTCTGCTGGAAGATAAGCATGTGAGCAGTTCATAACCAGGGTGTGTAGGATCCTTGATTATTTTTGTAGCTCTGTTGTAGCATCATGCTGTGTGTAACTCCTGTTGTGCTGGAAGTTTAGAGCCTTCTATGGTACCCCTGTAGAAGGTGGAAAGGATAGGGGGTGGTAGACTCAATTTCCTCAGTCTCCTCAGGAAATGCAGACATTGATGAGCCTTTTTTACTATATGACTGGTGTTTATTAACCAAGATAGATCCTTCGCAATATGAACCCCCAAGTATTCTTTGCTCTTTACTCTTTCCACCATCTCGCTATTAATTATGAGAGGAGAATGAGCTGGATGTATTTTCCTGAACTCCATCATGATTTCCTTTGTTTTGTTGACATTAAGGGCAAGGTTGTACTTGGCACACCATTCAATCAATGTGCTCACTTTCTCCCCATAATCTTTTTCATCTCCTTTACTGATGAGGCCTATGACTGTAGTGTCATCTGAAAACGTGATGATGTGGTTGGTGTTGAATCTAGCTTTATGGTTCTCGGTTAGTACAGTAAACAGAAGTGGATTTGACACACAGCCTCGAGATACTCCTGTGTTGATTGTGATACTTTTCAAAGAGTTATTGCCCACACATATGCTTTGAGTTCTTTCAGTCAAGAAGTCCAGGATCCAGTTGCACATATGGGCGTTGATATTTCGATGAACAAATTTTTTGATTAGCTGTTGTGGGATGACAGTATTGAATGCTGAACAGAAGTCAATAAACAGAATTCTAACATAGCTGTTCTTATTCTCAAGGTGTGCCAAAGAGAGAGATGTAATGGCATCTTCTTTGGAGCGATTGGCACGATATGCAAACAGGAGTGGATCTAGTGCTGGTGAAAGGCTTGCTGTCAGGTGTTTTTTGAGTAACCTTTCAAAGCTTTTCATAACATGGCCATGAGGCTACTGGTCTTTAGTCACTGCATTGCTTTAGCCGGTATATTGAAAGCAGTTAAAAGTTTGTTTCATTGCCAAAATGTTAATTTAGTGAGGTTGTTAAGGTTTGTAATATTAGGTTAGTTTTAACATCATTTTGAAGGTTGTTCCAAATTCCCTAGTGCATTTCTAAATCGTGGTCTTCCTAAGAATTGGGTGTGTTGCCTTGGTTGCTTCTTGGAGAGTAATTAAACTGATTGGTAGCAGTCTTTTCCATGGGAAACACAAACCAGAGTGGAGAATTTTGTAAATGAGAGCAGTATATAGTTCCCTGTTGATAATGAATAGTCATTTGAGTTGATGTAATAGGGCTTAATGATGATTTATGTCTGCTAATAGAACAGTTGAGAATATTTTCTTTTCAATGGTTTGCAATTTATGTGTATTTTGGGTTGAATGCAGGCAATAAAGAAATAAGCTATATTGGCTATGACTGACTGTGCAGTGTGGAATAACAGGAAGGAAAATCAGTAGCAGAGCTTTAGTTGAGTTAAAATCTTAGTGGTTATGTTTTCGGTATGGCAGCAGAACTTTAGGTAGAGGTTTTGTTTGAGGCCTCCATACTTTTGAAGAGTAACACTGGGAATGCAGTTACAGTTGTTTACAGTTGAGAAGTGGAAGCAGGCAGGTAGCCAACCTCTGAGGTATAGCAAAAAGGATTACTTTTTTTTTTTTTAATCACGAGTTTGTTCTTAAATAACCATGTGGATAAATTATGGAATCTTGACTGAAGCTTGGGTTGTAAGGATCAGATGATTTTGTTGGATTCTATCATAAGAATATTATCAGCATACATTACAAGATTAAGGTGTTGGAGATCCAATGTGATGACATTTATAAAGATGGAGAAAAGCAGTGGTCCAAGGAAAGATTCTTGAGTCACTCCAGTGTTTAATATTCCACTATCAGAGAATGTAATATTTGCTGATGTTTGGAAAGTTAAATCTTTTAGTTAGCTATGGAACTAGGACTTTATTTTTAACCAATGTTCTTCTTATATAGTTTTCATAGTAGGGAATATGACTCTGTCTTAAATGCCCTTTTCAAATCACTGATTGCAGCTGCAGAACTTAACCTTTTACTAATATTGTTATATAGTATGTCTGTGGCTATTACTAGGGATGTAATGGTACTAAATGAATTTCTAAAGCCATGCTGCTGATCTCAAAGCAGTGCATATTTATGTGAGTTAAGAAACAATTGTAGAGCAGTTTCTCAATGGTTTTCATTGTAGGACATAAGTTAGATGTAGCTGATGCCATCATGCAGATACTTTTGATATGGAACCTATGATGCAATATTTGAATATTGTTGGGACCTCGGCGGTAGTAAGTGATAAACTGGGGATGCATGTAAGAGGTTTAGGCTTTCTTTCTTTTGAAAGCTTAAGGAATGTGGGATATAGTATGCTAAATGTGGATACAGAAGTGTTTAATTCCATGAAGGAATATTTTGTTTGTTTGATAGTGCTGGCTGTGATGTGGCAAGGGGCAGTGTAGTCTGTCAGAGGGTATACTTATAATAGTTTCATAGGTATATACGAGGCTAATGACCACCATGGCCTTTATAAGCCTAACTGTGCAACCCAACCCTGTTGTGCCCTTATCAGTCATGGGCATTTATTATTATGAGGTATGTTAGCTAAGAAGTTTCAAGAGGTTATGTGGAGGGTATATTAGTGTGGACATTACTGTCTGCCCCTGTCTATCAGAGTCATGGGGAGAGAGCTGAGGTAAATTTCTGATTTTCCACCCATTACTCAAGGTTACACTTAAATAAGGTTAGGGATGGACACATGAATCAGGAGCCTATTCAAGAGTTTGGGGTTTCTTCTGACACACATATCTGTCTTGCCAACACGTCTGATTTATGTCACAAGCATAAGTTAAATCCTTAAATTTAGTGATTTTGATGCTGTTTGTTTTGTAGATGTGCAAAATGTCCATCAGAGCTGGATCTGAGGATGGCTTGTATGCCAGGCATAGATCATCTCTCAATAACCTGTAGGAGACCGAGTATAGAGATAGGGATTTAACACAAACCTTATAAGTCAATGTGTTTATACCCCATATTCTGCTGGTAAGGAAGCTTTGAAGAAATTCCAACTGTTGCATATTTCTAGTCATTTACATACTAAAGGGTACATTATACTCAATGATGGGTCTGATAAGGGCCAAATAAAGTGGCACTGTGACTCCCTTGAACCTGGATGCCATGACCTTACTTATAAGTTGGGCAGCATAGAATGATTTTATTACTACCTTGGCCACATGTTGGTCAAAGGCCAAGTTGATGCCTACACATGTTCCTAGTCCCTGACTACTGGATCTACTCTTAGAGGTTTCATATTGATGGAGTAATTAGTCTGGGTGGTAATTTTCCCAAAAGGCACTTTACTGCATTTTTTGGCATTGAGGTTTAATCCGTGACTTTGGCACCAGTCATTTGTCCATGTTAGACCCCCTTGTAAGATGTTTGTGTCATGGGAGGAATCTGTGATAACTCCCAATTTGCAGTAATCTGTGAACTTGATCAAAGGCCCTTGACATTAATCTTCACCTCCAGCAAGTAGATGCCAAATAAGAGCGGTCCCAGCATGAAGCCCTGAGTTACCCTGCAGGTGACTGGTCAATTAGTGGATGTGGTTACACCAGTTTTCACTTCCTGTGTGCTGTCTGTGTCCAAGCTGGCAATCAAGAGAGTTATGCAGGGGTTTATGCCTGGTTCAATGAGTTTGTGAAATATACCTGAGTGGGGTATTATACTGAAAGCCTTAGCCAGGTCCAGGTAGATGGTATGCACCATTTTCCTATCATCTGTTGCCTTGGTGACCTTCTCAAAGACATCCACCAAGTTTAGTACACATAACCTAGCCAAACTAGGTTGGGTCCAGTGTCTGAAAGTTGCTTATCTCTTTGTTGATCATTAACATGATAATTTGTTTCATGACTTTGCATATTAGACTTGTCAGAAAAATAGGTCAGCTGTTTCTGGAGTTGGATGATGGTCCACCCTTGTGAAGTGGGATGACCAGTGCAGTTCTCCATTATTGTGGTACAAAGCATGTTCTGAGGTTATAGTTGAAAAGTGACTCAAGTCATCTTGAAAGTTCAAAGCTGTTTAGAATGTGTCCCAGGATATTGTTGGGGCCTATTGAGGCTGTGGTTTTAGCTTTAGTGAGCACTGCAAGGACCTGCTCCTTGTTAATAGTAGAAAGGGATATGTTAAGTATTTCATGGGGGGGGGGCAGGGGGAGATTAGAAGTGAAGTTTGGGCTGAACTTGTCAGCTCGCAAATTATTTTACTCACTTTGTTCAGTGAAGATGACACCGATGACCATCAGTTCAGCACACTAATGTGTGCTGCATTTGAGGTTTTGGACATAGCTGTATTAGGTCTTGTGGTTGTCTTTAGCCTGTGAAGTTATCTTTTTTTTAACAAGAAGCATATTTATTAAATTATCACATATGACATAGGCAAACATACATTTATATAAATGAAAACAAACCATATTGACTTAATTTTAGTTGCAAACATTTTACATCACATAATCTACCCAGTCATTGTCAGTTGAACATTACATAGTTCATTCAAATCCTGACGT
Organism: Protopterus annectens; assembly: GCF_019279795.1. Classification (NCBI taxonomy): domain Eukaryota; kingdom Metazoa; phylum Chordata; order Ceratodontiformes; family Protopteridae; genus Protopterus; species Protopterus annectens. Next base: position 272,712,008 of record NC_056736.1, on the reverse strand, counting down.
CTTTTAAACCTTGTTCCTCTTCTGCATGTATTGTTCCCACAATTCCCATATTTTCCTATGTAATTTCATCCTAAATGTGATGATTCAAGATAGTGCCAACTGTTCTGATTGCAACTGGAGATGAAATGTTTGTGAAAAACCAGGACTGGGAATCCTACTGTATTGTCCTTAGGGTGAACTAATTGCTACCTTAGAAGGGTGAAAGTTTTGAAATGGTCTTATAGCTTCCTGATGCTATAACATATCTTAGCAAAGCTATGTGTGTGTGTGTGTGTGGTAACACATATGTGCTCGATTCTGGTTCAAGTTCTAGCAAAGGGGGTAGTGCGGGAACTAAAGTCAGATGACCAGATGTATGTGATGTCATTCTGTGATCCATCACTGAAATGATGTTTTAAATCTAGATGAGACAGAAGTCTCAGGGCACTCTGTTTTTGAAACCTGACCAAGAAGGAAGACCACTCACCAACTTCATCTTGCCTTGCTTTAATAAGTAACCAGGGAATAGTAATTCTTTAGATTAGTCAGGAAAATATAGTGAGATTAAGTAAGTACTGTTTTTCTGTATTTATGTGAATCTATCCATCCTTGTTATTTTTAACATTTCCTGTGATTGAAACTTTGGTGTTTATTGTAATGGGATATTTAGTATTTTCATGTTCCTTTATTATTTATTATTAAATATATTTAAAATTTTCATTGTGGCCAGTCTTTTAGAGATTATTTTAACCTTTGAGAGTACTCATATTTATTTAGTGACACTGTGGCCACTCCTGCTGCATTGTTCAAACACTACCACTTGTATTAGTATTCATTTTACTCAGTATAATTGGGTACTCTTGTAAGAGCCTTAGAGTAGCTGGCTGGTGGCAGTGGAACTACCTATAGCCAGGGCAGAGGTGGTACAGCTAGTAAATCTGTGCCAGCCTTTCCTCAAGTGTGTGTGTGTGTGTGTGTGTGTGTGTGTGTGTGTGTGTGTGTGTGGGCACGCGCGTGCATGTGTGTGTGAAAAATCAAATCTCAAAGTGTGTGCGTGTGAGTGTGTGTGTGTGTGTGTGTGTGTGTGTGTGTGAGTGTGTGTGAGTGTGTGTGTGAGTGTGTGTGTGAGTGTGTGTGTGAGTGTGTGTGTGTGTGTGTGTGTGTGTGTGTGTGTGTGTGTGTGTGTGTGTGTGTGTGTGTGTGTGTGTGTGTGTGTGTGTGTGTGTCAGCTACTTGGAGCAGGGACACAGAACACTGGTTTCACAGAGAGGGTGATGGAGGACTTGGCTTGGAAAAATCAGCTGAGGACTCAACTATACAGCTGTCTCAGTGGGGAGTCTTATTGGGGGTCTGGAGGGAGAGAGAGAGAGAGGGAAACCCAACCCCCAAACTGAGTGTGTCCCTGTGTGCTCTTAAGGTGAAATTGTGCTTGGTGCAGAGAGTTGCATTTGCAAGTAGTGTGTGTATCTATTTTTCTTCCAAATGAATGTCCCTCTCCAGTGTCAGTGGTGAGGATTAAGGCTCCATGATTACTGGCCCAGAGGATGTGTGTCACATTATCCTTTTTTAAAGATCCCAATTCCAGTTATTTTATCTCTGTTACTATATTCACTATTTCTGTTAAAGTTGGTTTAGACTTTGATTCCCATTTTCTAGTAATTGTTTTTTTGGCAGCCATGATAATTTGACTCAGCAAAGCTGTACTATGTGTAGGCAGTTCCAATTCTATATCATAGCTCAAAAAATCATTTCCTTATTTGCACCAATTTGGTCTCCTAGTATCTTTGACAGAGCAATCTGCAGGGAATCTTTAAATTCTGCCAACTAATTACACTCTCCCAGAAGATATGTTTCCAATTACCTATTTCTCCCCCATCACACCTCCAACATTTACTGTGTACCTGTTGCATATTTGGGAGACATACATATATCCCCTCATTATTTCTTTGTGAATTCCTTATCCAGTCTCTCTTCCCAGTCCATTCTAACCTCCTGCGATTATTTTGTATGCTCTGCTAATTATTCCTTTTTTAACAGCAGCTTCTGTTCTAGATTCTACTAAAAATTGTACCAGTGCTGGTCTTTTGCTTAGGATTCCCCAATTTTTCTTTGTATGTACTATGATTTCAATCCTTGATAGGGAAGGCAATTTCTGTTCTGCAGTCCAAATAAATTATTGGCCTCTTCCCATTCTGTTACCTTTCCCTCTCTAATTATTTGCTCCCAATACCTTGGTTCTTTTACCAGTTTTCTCCAATAAATATATTTGCTCCCAATACCTTGGTTCTTTTACCAGTTTTCTCCAATAAATATATTTGCTCCCAATACCTTGGTTCTTTTACCAGTTTTCTCCAATAAATTCCACACCCTCTTGCCTATTGTCTGTATCCCTAATTGCAGTCATCCCTATCAGCAGAATCTCCTTTCTGCATTCCTGCATTGGCTTAATTCTTGGAATACTTACTGCTACTTTATAATATTCTGCATGGTTATTGTTATTCTCCTTAAGACTCTATATGCAAAATCCCAGTCTCTCTCTGTTTCTTGAGCTTCCCCCTGTTTCATCATCATCCCTTTCCACTTTGAATTATAGGTTTCTGCTTATACTATGTATAAGAGCCTTAACTCTGTAGCACTGAAATACCCTTTCAAGTGGGGTTAATCCCAAACCGTCTTGTTCAATTAGAAGACTTGGCTTATTCCACTTGACTCTTGCAGTCTTCACCTCCCAGATAAAATCCTTCAGCTCTTTTGTAATTGCTATCCACAACTTTTCCTCTGGTTGATAAAACTATGCCTAAACTGTGAATAAAACTAAAGGTACTAAAAACATTTTTACTGCTTTTATCTTGCTATTCATATCCATAAAGCAGATCTTCCAATTTTCAGTTTTTGTATTATTTATATGAATAGCAAAATGTAAGCAGTAAAAAACTGTTCCCACATATTCTTAGCTTCCATAACAGGATCCTTTTTAATCCATACTCCTAAGTACTTCATTTTATCATGTCCCTATGAAGATTGCTGAACCAATTTTTGTGTGGGTACATAGTTTATTGCCATTGGCATTGTTTTATCTTCAATAATTTTGTATCCCCAAAAAGCTTGAGACTGTCTCAAAATGTTCTGCAACAGTGTAATGCCATTTCTGGTTTTATCAGGTATAAAATAATATCATCTGCAAAAGAGCTAGCTTTTCTTGACTACCATACCAATTACGTTATTTAATTTCTGAGTCTCTTATTTTCTTTGCCAGTGGTTCTAAATATAGTGCAAATAAACAGGAAAGAGGACATCCTTGCCTGGCTCCTCTCCTCAAACAGAAATTATCAGAGTGGAACCCACCCACTTTAATTTTCAACTCTGATTTCCTCATATATCCTCCTATTCAGCCTTATAATTTTTTCAGGGAATGCAAATGCTTCCAGTGACCTGCTCATAAACTCCCAGCTTACTCTGTGAAATGACTCACCAACAACAGTGGTATTTTCTTAACTTCAGCCTCCCTCTGGATCATCATTGTTCTGTTAATGTTGTCAAATGTTTGCCTCCCCTCCACAAAACCACACTGAACCATGTCTATCAATTTGGCATCACCTCTGCCATTCTTTTAGCCATTATCCTGAGAGGTTATCTTGACCTTATAATTGGCCTTGTTGGATTTAATTAGTCTCTTAGTTTCCTGTTTAGTTTAATTAGATAGCTCTTGTCATTATGGGAGTTGCTGCTCTTGATTTTAGATATGACTTTTTTCCTTTAATTATATACCCTATTAAGTTTAGGATTCCATCAGTGTGGTTTATTTTTCGAATTTGTTTTGCATTTATATGCAGTTGTACAGGGTCTCTCTGAGCAGTTCTGCATAGGTTGCTTTGAACTCGGGATTGGGAGGGTCATTGAATTTTGGCAGCCTATCACTGAATAGGATGTAGATTGCTTTGGAATAGTTCCTAACTGTTACAGAGGTTGTTGGGGTTACTGAGTTGTATTTTAATTCAAAGGAAACAGCTTTTTGATCCAAACTCACCAGTGAGGACATGACGTGTGGTAGGGTGCAGCACTCTCTTTCATATTAGTGAGTACCAGGTGTTGTATGTTTGAACCTGTGGTAGGTGCGCACATTATGTGGTCAAGGGCATTTCTGTTATAAAGTCCATGATTCATTGTGCCTGTTTGTATGAGGCAGTGTATGATTCACAGCCTATGAAAGGGTAGTCAAAATATCCCCTGAGTTGAGTATTTGGTTTATTGGTGAATGTCTCCTGTAAGTCTGTGTATGAGCTATGGGATTTTAGGGACACAGAAGATGACCTATAGCTTTCTAGGATATGGTATGGGGTTTTGTCTGTGGTGATTTGCACATGGATAAATTCCAGGCATCATCCTGTTAAACCAACCTAGAGTTATGCTTGTTGCTATTACAGATTAAGCCTCCTCCACCTTTTGTCCCTGTCTGTGCAACATATGATCTAAATATATGGAAGCCACTGAAGCCTTGCACTGCGAGAGTATTGGATGTGGATTTAAACCATGTCTCAGTAACAATTCAGATTTCTACATTCTCCAGAGTGAAGACAGCTTGAAGTTCCTAAAATTGAACAGTAACACGTTTAGGTTTATTTGGGTTTTACTTGCTGTGTCAGTAGGTTTGTCAATTTGGCATTGCCTAAAAAAGGCTTTAAGGGGGTGCATAAAGTTTTAGCCAGTACAGGTTATTATCATCAATATAGTTTGTGTTGTTCGAAGGTGAGAAGGAGTTAGTGATGTCCTATATGGAAGAAAGCAGGAAATTCTCATATTGCTTAGGAAAATCAGAGTTTGGGTAGCCATTAAGTCTAGGTTGCTAGCAAAGACAGTGATGTGTCCAGTCAGACATTTCATTTAATTCCAAAATAGGTTTGTCTAGGCTGAGAAGGGCTGCTGATTTTGCCTTTGGAAAGGGTATTTAGCACTATTGGCCACAATTATAGTAGCTTTTCTAAGCTCCAGAAATGTTTAGTGAAACTGTCAGTTGTTGTTGAGATTGGATTTATAAGTACTCAAGGAGAAGTGCCTTTGTTTAAGTTTTTTTTTTAATACTGTCAGTTAGCTAAGGGCATTTTTTTGTGTCCTGAGCTATTTGCATGACATTGGAAAAAAGGATACTTAAATGTTGGCACTGTTATAAAGCATGGCATAACACTTCTAGGGTATGGGAATAACCTGGATTCCAGCCAATGTCAGCTAAGATTTTGTTGAGGAGAGGGAATTTTCTTTGCAGGTAATGTCTAACAGTACTGTTGCTGCTACTGTGACATATGGACATTATTCCTTGAAAGATTAATGTAGTACATTTCCAATGAGAATATTAATAGAAGGTGGCAGCAGTAACAGAGACAGTATACCTCTATGTCTCATGGTCTTAACTGCATCTCCATAATAAAAAATCTTATATATTTGAACATGTCCTTTTTCCAGGATGCCTCGAGCATGTTGGTCATTTTTTTCATTGTAAAGTAAAGCAGTTGGTAATACTGAATATCTAAGCACCATTTGCAGTTCAGCTATTCAGTAAGTAACATGAAACTATTATTGTACATATTTATTGGCTTCTTAGAGACTTAGTCACACAGCCACTGTGTGGATAATGCATTGTGAATATATGGAGTAAGTAAGCAAGATCAGTTTTAATGCTATGATGAAGAATTTTATGATTCTAGAGAAGCAGAAGAAAACAGGAAAATTACAGCACCTGTACCATGTTAGTATAAAAACCATTGCTAAAGGGATGTATTTACATCTTTAAAATTCAGCAGTTTTCTTTCATTAGAGGTATCATTTAGAAGAGTATCTTAGAAAGAGTGCCATTCTCTTTTTAAAGTGTGCCACTGCTCAATATAACTCCTGTGCTGCCAAGGTCATAATAAATGTTTCCAAGTAAAATGTATTCAGCTACTGTTATCCAGTTCACTTTTGACAGTTTTAATGAAAGAGATGGACGCTTTCCAGTCACTGTGTCCACATCTGGGGAAGGAATGTCATACAATATTTCTGCATAAGGCAGATTTCAGCTTAAACACAGACACATTTGTGTATCACTCCCCTTTTCCTAGCCTTTTAAGTAAATTTAATCAATTCTGATTGGTCTACTTTTCCTAGGAGTTGCTGAGCATGTTTGAACCTTCAATATTTACTGTTTATCAAGGAAGTGTAGAAAAAAAAATATCAAAATATTACTGCCAGGTACTGTACTTCTGCCCTCGGTGTATCAACACAGAATGCCAGAATTTTTATCTGATGCAGTGAGACTTCATTGGACAAAAAATCAACATTCCTTCATTTAAGTTGAATGAGATAACCATTCAGATATAAGTTAAAAGTCCTGATGTAATTAATGTCTGCACTTACATAAAGGTTAAGTGGGCATATCTTTAAGAAAGCTTTAAAATTCACATATCCATTCAAACCAGGATAGGACTAACCTATTAACATCATTTGTCAAGTACCTTCATAAAATTCAAGGTAATTTCCCAGATATCCACTTCTAATATTTAAAGCTATTGTAATCAAAAATACAAATTGATAAAAGTTGGTCACATGAGGGAATACTTAAAAAAAATTCTGAGGATTCAGAAGTTCCCCTGATACTCATAAGAACCGAGTAAAAAAGAGCTGCTGACACAGTGCAGTCATTTTCTACTCAAAGTCATATTAACCATGATGAGGAAAGACATCATTATCTGTTAATTGCATGTCTCTGAATAACTGTTTACTGCTGGTGCTAATTAGCACTTTTCTTTGGTAGTTAATAATGGCAGCCCATGCATGTCATTGTCACAGGCACCCCTCTTTAACTACTACACAAACATGCACATTTACCTGTCTCTTAGTTGTCAGAACATCCCTGGTGTCCCTTTTATACTTCTCCTGCCCACATAAATCTTGGTTGATTACAGTCATTAGAGTTTCATATTTCTTATTAGGCTGAAACTGCATCATAATGACTGACCTGTTGCTCTATTAACTTTTAAAGTGACTCTGAGTCAAATTTCAAAAGTCTTACTGTTGTTGTCCGATGTTAATCCTGACTTTGTCATGAAGCTGCCATCCACAAGGACACCCCCATCCCTCTCAGCAGTCCCTGATTTTACAGGATGATTCTACTATTGCCTCTTAACTGCCCACATTTTCACAGAACAACCCGATTTTTTTCTTCATAGTTCCTCATGGAGTCTGGCAAGTCAGTGAGGACTGCAGTTGTACGTGATATGCATGTAATTTTCAGAGTTCATATCCTTCAGTAAATGCATGCTAATGCAAAATCTGTTCCTCTAGTAACTTTATACGTTTATGAAGAATAATTAACATCCATTCCTGATTTTGACCTTTGTCCTGTCATTATTTTTGGGTTTGCCCAGATTTTTTGCATTGTGAATTTGCGAGGTATGCTTATAGTAGCTCTAACTCTCTCCCTCATGTGTTCAAACTGTTGTAGTCTTTGAATAATGCCAGAGGTTCTTATATTAAAAAAAGCTTGATGCACTAACTTATCAGTTCACATAGTGAGTTAATGATGCTGTTTCCTGTGTCAAAAGTGGAGAGTTCAAAGCTTTTCCCCCACTACTTTCTACTTTAAAGTTTTTTTTAAGTTTTTCATGTTATATAACTTCATCCTTGATTTCTAGTGGTGGCATGCAGGGCAACTTTTGTCAGAGGTGTGAGGTGAGAGGATGCAGGGTTTGAATTTTCTTTAATACTTTTAAGATGCACTATGTATAGTATCTCTGGTGTTTAGTGGTGCCCACTTCCCACATCGTCTTTACTTTACTTATTTTTGTTTACAAGTGCCTTGTTTGCATACTGTGCAGAGTATCCCCAGTGTCTTCTGTACTCCTGACTCACATCATGTGTAGTGCCCTTAAGACATAATATAGAGAGTATCCCTTGTGTCTAGTGTTCCCCCTGACCCATGTCTTAAGTTTTGTTATGCCACTGTATTAAAGAGCTATCCATGTTCGCTAGTGTTTTCCCTGATCCATGTCTTAAGTGCCATTAAAGCAGTTATTCCTGGTGACTAATGTCCCTTCAGACCTAGTACTGCAGAATTTTCTCATTTGTCTAGTGAAGTGCGGTGGCATGACAGCCACATACACACACACACACACACACACACACACACACAATGCTCCTGCCATCCAATTGAACCTCCAAGACACATACACCCCCCCCAAACACACAAATCTAGCCTAGCCTCTATCTAACCATTGTACTGCGACCTCCCACGTAGGTACATTCTCACACATACACTCACATGTGTAGCCACGCACACATACACACACATGCAGTCACATCACCAACACTGCCAGTCCACTAAACTCCCTGGCATTTACCTCTGCTGCGGTATGTAAACATGGTTTGTGGCCATGCAAGGCTGTGTTATTTTATGCAGTTGAGTGATTCTTTAAATCTCTCTGGTGTGTAAATGCTTTATCACAGACTGTTACGGGGGGGGGGGCACATGGCTAATTAGGATATGTTTCTCCTCTGGGATGCCTCATTAGCATTTAGCATGCCCACAGAGTCAGCCCACCACCGTGGTACATATCTTTGTGCTAAAGTACTGTGATAGGGCTGTCTGTAAATGCAAAATGGTTGCCGGGAGGTGTACACCTTGTATATATCTCAAGGTAACTTTTGTCTTGCCTCACAAGACTTCTTCAGACTGAATTAAACCAAATGCACTCACATATTTAAAACAATTTAAAAATCACATGGACATTTAATTAGTGCTTTAACCCTTTCCTTTTTAAGTACACTTTGAAATTTCTTTATCATTCAAACCTGGGGGGATAAAATGCATTGAGTTTCACTTGCCAAACATATTCTCACCATGAAACATATTCAAATCTGTTCAATAACTATGCATTTACAATCAACGTGGCATTTACTTGTTTTATAGTGCTTCCTTAAAGTGTTTGTTTCATCCCCACTGAACTGGCATATTTATGTTCATGCAATCTTTTGTGTAACTCTCTAGTAATACGTCCCACATAAAATGAATTGCAACAATTACACATAATCAAATACATCACAAATTTAGATTCACATGAATAGCTGCCCCTGATTTTGATTTTAATTTCATTAATATTCACTGCATTTACTCATTTGTATAACATTGACAATAGTTATATTTGTAACTTTTATTCATTCCAACCTTACTGCCCACTGCCCTAGGTAAACTTAGTTTGGATTGAAAGTCATTTTTAAAACATTTATCTTTCTTTTGAACAAGTAAAGTTTTTTTTACTCTTACTCACTACATCTTTTGCTTCTGGGAAGCTAATCAAAAATTTCTGATTGTTAATTATTGTATTTTTAATGGCTGTTTCATCAACACTGTTTGTAACCTGAATAGATGCACTGTAATTAATATTATTTATCTTTCTAGAATTCACCTCTCCTTGTTATCATAAATCAAAGACTTCTTTCAATTTTTCTTTGACCATTTTGACTGGATCCTGCCCTAAAATCAAATTTGCTACACAGAATATCCCCTTCTTCTAAAAGGTCATAGTCTTTGTTAGCTTGTTGGCTCTCATTAACTGTCTTTTAACCACATTAGCTTTGATTTTCTTGGAATGCATACTACTGTAATCTACATAGGCATTATTCTGTACTTCTTTTTTGTAAATTTTTGTAAGCAACTTTCCTTTGCCTTTAAATACTATCACATCTATGAAATTAACACTTAATTGAGCTAACCTTGATTCTAACATTTTGTGGATTTTAGGCAGACCAAATATTGTGCTTATCCTAGGGTTTTCAACTTTTAAAAAGGCACTTAACTCATAAGTAATTCTTCCACAACATAACCATTGCTCAGTCTATCAATGATTATGCTTACTTGTTATCTAAAAAGGAAACAGGTTTATAAAAACAAACATATGCTAATAATTCAAACATTTTAGTATTATATATCTCTATCTAAAATAATTGCATTTCCTTTATCAGCTTTAGTGATATTTTCATTGTTTAGCAAGTTATAAAAACAGCATTTTCTTTGTGTGAAAGATTATAAAATTTACTCACAGGATTGCTTTGCAAAAACTCAATAATTTGTCTTTCAGAAACTTTCAAGAATGCTTCCAACTCAGAAGATAATTGTTAATGGCTGTCAAAGAGTTAAACATAAAGTTGGCAGTATGCCTGAGGAGGATACTATTTTAAAAAATAACTTCCATACACAGGGATGCCCATTCATTTTCTTAAAGTACCAAAATCACCATTCTTAGTGCCACGTAAACCCAGCCACTGGGGATGCACAAGCCAGTGCATTTCTTTGTGCCGGTCCCAAACCCAGACAAATGGGGAGGGTTGCATCAGGAAGGGCATCCAGCATAACATTTTGCCAAATCATACATGCAGACAACAGTACAGATATACATACTGGATTGGTCGAGGCCTGGGTTAACAACGACCGCCACCAGTATTGTTGGCCAACAGGGTGCTGGCAGAAATTGGGCTACTGTTGGCCGAAGGAGGAGAAGAGGGGGAAGGCATGCCCGAAAGCAGGTAAAGGCTGGGACTGTGATAGTGAGGGTCAGAACTTTGAATGTTGGCAGTATGACTGGTATAAGGAAAGAGCTAGCTGATATGATGGACTAAAGGAAGGTTGGTATATTATGTGTGCAAGAGACCAGATGGAAGGGGAGCAAGGCTAGGTGTATCGGAGGTGGATTCAAATTGTTTTATCATGGTGTGGATGGGAGGAGAAATGGCGTAGGCATTACCCTGAAGGAACAGTATGCTATGAGTGTTTTGGAGATGAAAAGTGTGTTGGATAGAGTGATGTTTATGACACTGGAAATTGATGGTGTAATGATGAATGTTATTAGTGCATATGCTCCACGAGTTGGGTGTGTGATGGATGAGAAAGAAAGAAAAATTTTGGAATGAGTTAGATGAAGTGGTGATGACTGTACCCAAGGATGAGAGACTGGTGATTGGAGCAGATTTCAATGGGCATGTTGGTGAAGGGAACAGAGGGGATGAGGAAGTGATGAGTAGGTATGGTGTTAAGCAAAGGAATGCAGAAGGTCAGATGGTAGTGGATTTTGCAAAAAGGATGGACATGGCTGTGATGAATATGTATTTTAACAAGAGAGAGGAGCATAGGGTGACATACAAGAGTGGAGGAAGATGTACACAGGTGGATTATATCGTATGTAGAAGGGCCAGTCTGAAGGAGATTGGAGACTGTAAAGTGGTGGCAGGGGAAAGTGTAGTTAGGCAGCATTGGATGGTGGTTTGTAGGATGACATTGGTGATCAAGAAGAGGAGGATGAGTGTAAGGGCAGCACCAAGGATCAAATGGTGGAAATTTAAAAAGGGTAATTGTGAGATGATGTTCAGGGAAGAGTTAAGACACTGGGTGGCAGTGAAGAGTTACCGAATAGCTGGGTAACTACAGCAGAGCTAGTAAGAGAGATGGCTAGAAAGGTGCTTGGTGTGACATCTGGAAAGAGGAAGGAGGACAAGGAGACCTGGTGGTGGAATGAAGAAGTGCAGGAGAGTATACAGAGAAAGAGATTGGCGAAGAAGAAGTGGGATTGTCAGAGAAATGAAGAAAGTAAACAAGAGTATAAGGAGATGAGGTGCCTGGCAAAGAGAGAGGTGGCGAAGGCTAAGGATAAGGCATATGAAGAGTTGTATAAAAGGTTGGACACCAAGGAGGGAGAAAAGGACCTGTACCGAATGGCTAGACAGAGGGACTGAGCTAGTAAAGATGTGCAGCAGGTAAAGGTGATAAAGGATAATGAGGGAAACATACTCACAAGTGAGGAGAGTGTGTTGAGCAGATGGAAAGAGTACTTTGAGGTGCTGGTGAATGAAGAGAATGAGAAGGAGAGAAGGTTGGATGATGTGTGGATAGTGAATCGTAAAGTACAGTGGATTAGCAAGGAGGAAGTAAGGATAACTATGAAGAGGATGACAAACAGAAAGGCTGTTGGTCCAGATGACATACCTGTGGAAGCATGGAGGTGTTTAGGTGAAATGGTAGTGGAGTTTTTAACTAGATTGTTTAATAAAATCTTGGAAAATGAGAGGATACCTGAGGAATGGAGAAAAAGTGTTTTGGTACCGATTTTTAAGAATAAGGGTGATGTGCACAGCTGCAGTAACTACAGAGGGATTAACTTGATCATTCACAGCATGAAGTTATGGGAAAGAGTAGTGGAAGCTAGGTTAAGAAGGGAGGTGATGATTAGTGATCAGCAGTATGGTTTCATGCCAGGAAAGAGCACTACAGATGCGATGTTTGCTCTAAGAGTGTTGATGGAGAAGTACAGAGAAGGTCAGAAGGAGTTGCATTGTGTCTTTGTGGATTTAGAGAAAGCATATGACAGGGTGCCTAGAGAGGAGTTGTGGTATTGTATGAGGAAGTCGGGAGTGCCAGAGAAGTATGTAAGAGTGGTACAGGATATGTACAAGGGTAGTGTGACAGCGGTCAGGTCTGTGGTGGGAGTGATGGATGCGTTTAAGGTGGAGGTGGGATTACATCAAGGATCAGCTCTGAGCCCTTTCTTATTTGCAGTGGGGATGGACAGGTTGACAGACGAGATCAGACAGGAGTCCCCGTGGACTATGATGTTTGCAGATGACATTGTGATCTGTAGTGAGAGTAGGGAACAGGTGGAGGAGACCCTGGAGAGGTGGAGATATGCTTTAGAGAGAAGAGGAATGAAGGTCAGCAAGACTAAGACAGAATATATACGTGTGAATGAGAGGGAGGATAGAGGAATGGTGAGGTTGCAGGGAGTAGAGGTGGTGAAGGTGGATGAGTTTAAATACTTGGGATCAACAGTTCAGAGTAATGGTGAGTGGGGAGAAGAGGTGAAGAAGAGTGTACAGGCAGGATGGAGTGGGTGGAGAAAGAGTGTCAGGAGTGATTTGTGAAGATGAGTACCAGTAAGATTGAAAGGGAAAGTCTACAAGACGGTAGTGAGGCCAGCTATGTTATATGGGTTGGAGACAGTGGCATTCACAAAAAGGCAGGAGTCAGAGCTTGACGTGGCAGAGTTGAAGATGTTAAGATTTGCACTGGGTGTGACGAGGATGGACAGGATTAGGAATAAGTATATTAGGGGTCAGCCCAGGTTGGAAGTTTTGGAGACAAAGCCAGAGAGGCAAGATTATGTTGGTTTGGACATGCACTGAGGAGGGATGCAGAGTATATTGGGAAAAAAATGCTAAGGATGAAGCTGCCAGGTAACAGGAAAAGAGGAAGGCCTAAGGTAAGGTTTATGGATGTGGTGAGAGAGGACATGCAGGTGGTTGGTGTGACAGAGCAAGATGCAGAGGACAGGAAGAAATGGAAACAGTTGATCTGCTGTGGCAACCCCTAACGGGAGCAGCTGAAAGAAGAAGAAGAAGTGCCACATAAAGTGAACTCTTTTTTGATACCTTTATTGATATCTATATTGATATTGTCTTTGATCTTGCTGTGTCTGTAGGTTTCCTGGAGAAGCTTAGTGTAGCCTTGATTTATTCAGAACTTCGTTGTGCCTGACATAGACACCTGTGTCTACAACACTTAGATGGCTTCTAAAACCATCTGGACCTATAAAACTGATATAATTTTTTTATTTTATTTTTTTTTTCCACTTGCTCTAACTATTTCAGTGCTATTTAACATTTCTGTGCTGCATTTATTGATTTGCATGAATTTATCCCTGTTTTCAATCCATGCTTGTTAAAGAAACTCTATCTGTTTGTTACTGTACTCCTCTTAGGTTGTTTAACAGTATTCTGATATTTCCTAACCTCCTCTGATACTGCAAAAGATGTTTTGAAGTTTGGCAATGTTCTCCAGAGTCTGCCAAAATATTTCTAAGTTTTGCAAAGTTTTTGTCTGTTGTGAACATTTCTCAGGGTTTGTGAACTTATTTCCAAACATTCCTGATATTGCAGGAATTCTGACTTCTGTTGTAAAGTATGTATCTGCTTGGTTTTAATTCTGCAAAAGCCCTTTATCATGCTGGTATAAAAGCATCATGTTTGTACATCATGCAAATGCAGTTCCCTGCTTGCATGTAAGCAAACCTCTCCAGTTTGAAATCCTGTATAAGACTGCTCTACATAGTCTCCCACTGTTAACAGCAGCTCAAGAGCTGTCAGTTTGCGCATAGGATGATACCACTGCAGGTTATCTAATAGTGTACTACTAAACAGTATCACTTTGCCCCTTAAGTGACTCTCTTTGACTCCTTCCCATCTAGAAACTGTTTTTCCTTGAATTACACAGCATAGGCTAGATTCAGACCTGCGGAATCTAAACTGTTTGGTATCACTGTGCTCTTAAGCCAGCTATCTTACATTAAGAGGGCCTTCCTGCACCCTTGTGACAGAAGTGTGTAGCTCAGGACCCATCTGAGTTTGGGATTGTTGGAGAAAGGCTGACCTTGGGGCTTTCTCACTGGTAGTTGTGTTAAAAAATTTTTTAGATTTGCCTGTATATAAGCCTCACATTTGCATGGGTTTGCACTCAGTTTTGCAGAGCTGCTTAATGTTTGGCAACTTTAGTCAGAGGTCTGGAGTGTATCTGCACTGAAATCCAAGACATCCACTGACAAAAAAATGAAAACTACATGTTAAACTGTATTTAATTCAATTACTGTTGAATCTAGACTGTTTATTATCCCTGTGCACTTAACCCAACCATCTTACATTAAGAGAGCAGAAATGTGTAGCTTAGAAACCATCTGAGTTGAGTATTGCTGCAGTTCCACTTGTTAGTTGTGTTAAAAACTGTTTACATTCACCTGTATATAAGCCTCACATTTGCTCATTGCTGTGAACTACGCAATGGGGTTTAGCAGTGGTAAATGAGTACTGGAGTATTGCTGTGATAAATTCAGAAATAAATACAGATTATGGTACCTGTCAGCAACCCTTTTTAACCCTATGATATGTTATAGCCTTAGGTTGCCTGGAAAGGAGCTATAAAATTGGAATATCCTTTTCTTGTGATATATTCTTCCCATATTTAAACATAAGACAGCTACACTTTGATCATTATATTTTAAGTGTTGTTATTCACATCAAACTCGCATACTTTTGTTTGTATTTAAAAAAAAGACATTGTTTGCAGACAGTAGCTGAGGGTTCTACTACTGTAGTCTGATACAACAGCTAGCATGCAGGCAATTCTGGACAATGATTCCATTGTTCTGTGTTTATATTAAACTGGTTTGTTATACCTGCCTTAATTGCTTCACAGACCACCCAGCTAGATTTTAATACTATTTCCCTACATTTGTTAATGAGCTACACAGGGAGTAACTTAAATATTAGCAATTTGCTGTTGTTTTGTCCAGTGCATCAGCTTAGTACTTTGAATTATGTTCCCTTCCCTTTGAGCAACTTATTAAAGTTACTGCAGTAGTTTTCTGGTGACTGTACTTTCTCCTCAATATGCTGAAAATAAGTTTATTCTTAAGCTTCCCAACCTTTTTGTTCTTAAATAGTTATAACATCCTGCCTTCAACCTTTGACAATCTGCCCTTATTCTGCCTTTACTGAATAAAAGCCCATATTATGCCATTAAGGGCTTGCATTGACAAATTTCTACCACCACGATATTTATGTTGGTGGCTAACATGGGAGTTGACAAATTTCTGCCAGGGTATTTATGTTAAGTGGCTGACATGAAATTGCAGACTTCTCTGAGGCCAACTCTCCTGAGTGTAAAGAAATGTAAAGATTACAGTATTTCTTAGGAGGACACTCACTTTTTTTCAAAATGACTTCCATGCACAGGGATGCCCATACATTTTCTTTTTTTAATGTTTATCTTAATTTTAATAAATAAGTATCAATTATAGCATTAAAATAAAAATTTGAAATGGAACAATATTAACAAATAACTCATACTGTAACAAAACATCTATTTACAAAGGTGTCTACTAAGTAACCAAAATGACCTGGTCCCACCTAATTGACATGTTTAAATTTGTTTATTCAGCAGTAAAGTTTCTATAGCTTGTCTATAATTTTATATATATATATATATATATATAAGACCACATGTATTTGCCCAAATTAAATCTAATTATTATATTCTCTGTGCTTTTTATTTTGCTACCATCCATCAACTTTTACCAGTAAATCAGATTATTTTCTTTAGGTTTATGCATTGTTTTCAAATTAAAAGTGTATAAATTATTTTGTGTGCAAGCTATTTGGAATATCAAAAATAGCCATATTTTATTTCCTGGATTTTTATAAATATAAACTTTAAATGCCTTTAACATTGAGGTTATATATGTAGAGTTGATCATGATGTTTCTGTTTTCCAAAATGTAGCGTTTTCATATCCATAAAATTATTATTTATCTCATTTTGCTGTGTAAAATGTATCTGCTTTGAGGCTGCTCTCTTGAATGTACTTCAATTTTACAGTATAGTTTTTATTTAACCATAAAAGAATTGTTTTAACAATTCATGAAACTGAGTATAATTATATTTCTGGCATACAGAGTCCACCTAATGACCAGTCCCTTATATGGTGATTTAAAGCTAATCTTGGCTTAAGAATAAAAAAAAAACAATAATAATAAGTATTAAGGAATTAAATTTTGTGAAGTTTTTACTAGTTGAGGGCAAGGATAATGACTGTATTAAGTAGAACATTTTTGGGAGTATGACCATTTTTATTATGGTAAGTCTTTCTTCCATTGTAAAAGTGAATTTGCTCCATTTGTTAACAAGATTGTTAATACTGGCTAGATTGTTTTTGTAACTGTCCTCTATTCCGCTTCTAATGTATCTTTTCAAGATTATTACTAGATATACTATTTTACCAGTTTGTGCTACATACATAGAAAATCTGTCTTCCATGTCCTTTATATTTTCATTTATGAGTAAACTTTTCATTAACAGTAAGTCTAGAATTTTTCTGAAATGCCTTTGCTGCATTAAATATTGTATTAAGGGAATTTCTATTATCATTCAATGTCAAGAAAATATCATCTGCAAATAGTAGTATTTTAGAATTTAAGTTATTTATCTGCATTCCTTTGATGTCTGCCTTTGATCTTATAACATTTGGGAAAGGCACAATAATTAAGGTGAATAGTAATGGAGAGAGGAGGCAACTCTGTTTAGTCCCCTTAGTAATTGGAACTGACTCTGATAAATAGGAGCCAATTTTTATGTAGGCCACAGAATTATCATAAAGTGAGTTAATAAGCTGGGAAAAACAAATTAAATAATTGTTTTCCTTTAGAACCAGTGATAAGTAATTGCAATTCACAGTGTCAAAAGCATTATTTATATCCAAGCTTAACAAAGTCAATGTTTGTTTATTGCTGTCTATGAAATCAATTATGGATAAAACTCTCTTGATGTTATCATGTGCACTTCATTAATCAGTTTTGATAAAAAAAAAATGTTGAAACCTAGTAGCATGTATGGCCATGAATATTTTGTAATCTATATTTAAAAGTGGAATAGGTCTATATGAGGAGCATTCAGCTGGATTTTTATCTGCCTTTAATACTGGAGAAATAAATGTATATTTCCCTGATGGCAGTCCTTTAATTGAATCATTAACTCATATAAAGACTTTATGCAGATATGACGATCTTCATTTGACATTATTTTATATAATTCCATTATCAAGTCATTACCTGGTGCTTTATTTTGTTTTAGTTTCTTAATTCAATTTTTAATTTCAAACAGTAGTAAAGGTTTATCTATTAATTTCTATTGATTTTATCGTAGTCTATTATTAATGCATTTTTTTAATGAATGTTTTATTTAAATATTGAGGATCTGTTATTCTCTCATTTTGATTAACTTTATTAAAGTGGGTTCTAAAAATCTTTAGGAATTCATCAATATCTGTTACTTTTTTACTTCCTGATAAAAACATTTCTTTAATATGATTAGCTTTATTAATCAATTTACTTTTGGAGGCTAATTTGTGCATACTTTAGGAGTCGTAGAATAGTTAATTAACTTGATCCTTTTCAAATTTGTCATAGTTTTAAGATTTAGGATCTGTAAATACCTTTTTAATTCACCTATTTCCAACATTGTTCTATCCTGACTGAGTTTTCTGTTGTAAATTATCAGTTTTCTCCTGTATGTCAGTTAAGTCCTTATCCCATTACTTTTTCTTAACAGCATAACAATTTTTATTGTTCCATTTAGACAAACTTTTAAAGAATCCCATACATATATTTCATAAATGTCATACTTATAATTAATTTGTAAAAATGCTTGCATGTGTTTATTAAAGAAATCTCTAAAATCCTTTGTTTGTTATGTATGCTGCTATCCTTTTAATAGAAATTTTTTATTGTGATCTGTAAGTGTGCTTGAAATTGTCTTAACTTCGATCAGTTTAGATACAAAGTTATTTATAATATATGTGCTGCCTATTCTTGAATGGGTTCCATGTCTATGGGAGAAGTGAGTGTAGAAAAAAGAACCCAGGTTTAAAAACTCATTAATATCTTTAAGTTGAAACAAATGTATAACATTTTTCAATTCTTTTTCTAGTGCTGGTATTCTTTTTTTACAGCATTAGAATGTTCATACTTTATTATGCAATTAAATTCTCCTGTCATAATTATGTTTCCTTTTGAGTGCTGTATTATTTTTTCCATTTGCAACTTGACTGTTTTTCCCATACATTGTCTTAAAGTACCAAAATCACCATTCTTAGTGCCACATAAAGTGACCACTTTTATGATACCTTTATTGATGACTATATTAATATTATCTTTGACCTTGCTGGGTCTGGAGGTTTCCAGAGGAAGCTTAGTGTATCTCTGATTAGTTTTCAGTATGGTATCACTATTCTGACATCTAATTCACTTTCTAAAAAACTTATGACCACATTTATCTGTAAAACATTTGTAAAAGTTTATTTCATATTGTTCAGGAAAATTCATGACAACATTCGGGACATAAGTCATGACTGCAGTTAGTATCTCACTCAAATTAACTCATGTCTAGGGCTAGACCACTGTGAAGTGTATTTTTGCAGCTACCTGTCAAGGTTCAAGAGAGAGACAAGAACAAAAATTAGCACACTTTCTCTCCTAATTCATTTATTGATAAGAAATATTTTATATGAGGCAGATACATGGATTTGAATTCTTCCTTTCAATCTTCAGGATCTCCATCAGTAAAAAAGGAGGCCCTAAAAGAATCTTTTGATCAATAATTTTTTTAGGTTCATAGATGTATGCTATGCTAATGGTCCTGTAGCCTTTACAAGCCTAGCCCATAGAAGTGCCATGCATCATACCTCCCGACTTTAGTTCCCAGTGCGTCTCTCAAGAAGAGCCACTCGAGTGATCCCCAGGGTGAAATTTCTATTTCCCATCCACTCACCAAGATTTCTCTTGAAGAGGGTCAGTGAGGTGCTCTGCTTGACAAGTATGCAAAGTCTACTCCAGAGCATGGGCAGTCTCTGGGTTATGAACCTGTCCCTCCAGCATGTTCTGTTGATTGTGATAATGAGGTTGATGTCTCTGGAATGTGTGGTGTGGAGGGATTGGGATTTCTTTAGATGTAGCATTTCTAACAGAGCTGGGTCAGACATGGCTTTGTAAGTCAAACAGAGATCGCCTCTTAGTGGACGATATGAGAGAGAGAATAGCTGGAGTTTTTGGAGTCTGTCCATGTAGGACATGTGTTTAAGTCCCAGGATCCTCTTCATGAGGCACTTTTCTGGCCTTTCCAATTGTTGCATGTGTCTAGTGAGCTACTTGCCAAATGGGGCATTTACTCGATGATTGGCCTAATGAGGGAAGAGTATAGGGATGATGATCTCTTTCTTCCTGGATGCAACACCCTTGGTAATGAGATGTGCCACATAGAAGGACTTTGTAGTATATTTTGCCATGTATAAACATTTTTCTTGGGTTTCCAGTATTAAAAACAGTATAGTTAAATGCATACTCACTTTCATGCCAAAATATTATCAACAGGAAATCAATGTCTATCCATTTTCCACTTCTTTTATGCAAGCTAACATAATAAGGGCAAATGCTATTTACATTTGCTCAGTATGCATAGACAGTGGAGATATTACAGAAAGAAAGCCGGAGAAATCAGAAAGAGTGACTAACTGTTTATTTCTTTTAAAACTAGAAAGAAGACATTTCATTAATGCACAGTAACTAAATGTTTGACCTGTTACACTACCTTTTGTAAAAACTAGATGTAATAAACCTTGACAAGGCAATATTAGAGACTATTCTGCTATGACAGCAGAAACATCAAGAGTATATTTTGGTAATACTTCTGTACCTCACATCTCATAACAAGCTACATGTTATAGAGTCTACACCATTACTAAATACTACCAGCCAGATAAACAACTTAGAGATAGAAAGACTTGGGCACTGCTGTGCTACTTGGGATGCTAAAAGTGCCCCTCCCCTCGAGTTTGTTGGTTCTGATTGGGAATCTATTGTATTTTTATGAATTACTGTTATAGTAACCCTACCTAAGGAAAGTATAGTTGTGGGTGAGATACTTATCTTAACAGTAGATACTTAAGTAGTGCCTCCAATACAATGCAGGATTTTGTCTAGTTAATCAAAACTATTCTTTATATTTCTTTGATTACTTTGTAAAAGTCAAAGTCCATGTTAGTTTATTATCATTAATGTTATGATTAATATTTTGACACAATCACCATATGGTATCTATGGCTCAGTGAACAAATATTCAAAGATTCAAAGAAAAGTTATTGTCATTTAGGACCACACAAGTGCAGCCTAAACAAAATTAGAAATGTCAGCTCACAAGAGAAATGCAGTGCAAATAACATGGATTCAGCGGTATCAGAGAATAACATAAGAAAGAAAATAACAACATGTATGACATGCAAGCGGTAGATCACAGTACAAAAACACACTCAATACCCATTATCCAGTGATAAATAATAAATAAATACCCACCACCAAACCCCTTCACCTGGAATATAGAGAATAAATAGAGACTAGTGAATAGCAGCTGTTCTACCATATTGTAGTTATTAACCTTAGACATGACTCAGTATAGCCATCATATTGCATAACAGTAATACTGGCGGTAATTGCTCAGAGCAGCAGGATTCAATTAAAAAAGAGGCTTCAGTGTATCAGGTATTATGGCTGCTGTCCGAGTTAATTAGTCTCACAGCTGTGCGATAAATATGGCTCAGTGAACAAAGTGCCTAGTAGCACTGGCATTATAAGACTGCCACACACTGTTTACAGGACTCCATGAAATGCCGGTGAAGTTCCTGTCTAAGCCTTTATGGGAAATAAGCTATTCCTTTTTAAAATTCTGAAAGCTATAAAGGAAAGCCATGTAAGATAAAACCATAATTCTCTGATTTAGTACTAAATGATCACTCATTGAAGTCTTTCTGTTATGGTAACAGTCTTAACCTCAATTATATATCTGTCAAATGTACTTAAATGCTTTATGGATAAAGCCTTATATCATATGTAGTATATATCATACGGCTACTGTGTTATAAATGTCACTGTCATTCCTTTTACTGCCGGACTACTTAGACCCAAAATATGTCACTCTGGTGCCCCCTTGCATGTACCCTGTAGTGACTTATGAAAGATATTATCCAAAAAGGAAATGTTAAGAACATGCCTCATCTGAATTAACCAAATAAGGACAGAAAATGGCAGTAGGCTAGGAAAATATGCTCCTTATCCATAAGTCTAACTCCTCACACATTACTCGCTTGAAAGGCCTTTATCTAATATGAAACATCAACAAAACCTGCTGGAAAGACAGGTTTGTCTCCCAGAGGCTGCCCCGTCTCTGGAATAGACTTCCCATACATGTTAAACAGAGTACCTCTGTGACCCTATCTAAGCCAACCTTGATGAGCGGATGGAAAACCACAAATTTGTCCCAGGGGTTTCACCTGTGCCCTCATTGACAGGGGCAACAGCTGCTGACTGAGATTTCTTTTTTTGGGGATAAACTCTTAGCTAGGCTTGAAAGGGCCCAAGGACCATTAGTCTAGTAACCTCATATGATCCTATAGTATAAAGTTATTTACTATACAAACATAGAAGGATAATGATTTCAAATTAAGATAGGAATATATTTCTATATGATAGGTAGAGAAAGAATAATCTTGAAAGGTAATGTAACAATGTCTAAGATATTGCACCTTATATTTTTATAGCTTGTAACATCTAAGAAAGTTTGGATGAATAAAATATGAAACACAAACCCTGTCAATAATCTGTACAAATCACTGGCACTGTTTTTCATTTCACATTCTTTTAAATGACTGTATATTTTTTGTAATGCATGGATTGCAGTGATCAGGTATTGTACTAGGAAGTAGTTGCTATCAGATTACTGTGTCAGAATTAAAAGTTTTCTTTCTGCCTGCTGTCTGTGTAGTAATCTAACCCTGACTGTCTTTACCTAACATAAATGTGTTACTCTGTCTGTTTGACAATGCTTGCCTAGTGCTTTAAGGCTTTGAATAGCAGCAAAATATTTCGCACTTTTTTACTGTAACTTTTAGCACATGGCAGATAAAGGTCCGTAGACTACAAAGAATTGTGATCGGTTCTCTGATCATAACTGTCCATTATGTGTTCTTGATGTGGATGCCAAGATTCACTTCTCAGGCTTTGCTCTCGAGGTGAATTTCTTCCATCCATATCTTGAACACCTTATCCCGTTGTTACAGTTGAAGACCCAGTCATAATTCTCTTTATATGTAATGCATTACTTACTGAAATACATACATTTACTGACTTAGTACAACTTAAACTGCAACATTTAAAGTATCAGTACTAATTTAAATGGATTGTTTCAGGCAGTGAGACTTAATCAAGGCACTTGACATAAGTACTTCCTAGAGATATCAGAATGCTGTTAATAATGTATCATGCATATAAGCCCTGGAAGATCAGATTT
>NC_056736.1:272611768-272688576 GCF_019279795.1 Protopterus annectens | reverse complement strand
AGGGAAAATGTGTTAAAACAAGCAGAAAATGCAGATGCATGACTATGCTAGGATAGAATGAAACAATTTAAATGATCCAGTAATTACAGAAAAGAACAGCCAGCATAATGGATCCAAGATGTATGCCACAGTCTATATAAGAAATCTTTACCGATTTCAATACATTAAGTTTCTTAGACATCTTAAAATATGTTAGACTTGAAATATAGACTAAGTACTGTAAGGAATCTAAATTGTATCCACCATGCCGATTAATTCAGATTTTCTTTCTGTTTTCTCAGTAAAGTTTTGTGTGCAGTTAATGACCAGGACAGCAGTAATCAAGCTTGTTTGTAGAAAATGTCATTTCTGTGTTGATAAGAGGACCCAATGAGGATGACATTTTCTTTCTTTTTCTTTGTTTTGAAAAGTAGATTCTGAATCAGAGGTTAAAGAATTAGATGTACAATAAGGTTCAGGTCAATTTGAATGGTAAAACATCTCTTTTCTATACTGTATTGTGAGGAATGAGAACAAAATGTCTCCACTTGATTGCTGTGCAGTATGAGAAAAAGATCTCTCTCTCTCTCTCTGGGAGTCCCTAGAGCTATGAAATGGCTTGGAAGATGTACAAAACCATCTCCTACTTGCGAAATATTACAATTTTTCTGTTAAAAGTATTAACAAAATGACTCAGCATATTTCAAGAATGTACTGCTGAATAAAAGAATTGAAACTGTCTACCATATTATTGACTGCCCCTTTGCAGTTAAATAATAAGTTAATATATAAACTATGATAGTTAGGAAGAGTTTGGTTCCATCTGGAAGGTATCAAAATCAAATTCAAAATTTTCCTCCACGGACTATTAACCAATGGCTTAGGAAAAGTTCTTAGCTCTTTAGTTCTTTTCTCCATTAGTATGCATTTCTCCAGTGATAGGAATTCCTGTATTGTGGGTGCTACATTAGAGTTCCATCTTCTAGTTGTACATTTTCTGGCTACTGCTAACATTGTCCACAACAAATACAGGTCATATTTTTTCATATTATTACAATTAACAACATTCAATAAAATTAAAGACTTTGTCAAAACAAATATATCAGTATAGCTAGCTTGAATAAATGTGTTAATCTCATTCCAATATGATTTAATATTAGTACAGTCATAAAAAATATGAGACCAGTCAGCATTATTGGGCAAATAACATTTCCAACATAACTTGCTGTTTGAAGGGTTCATTTTTGAGAGTTTCTCAGGTGTCAAAAAGGATCTGTGTAGAAATTTCCAATGAAAAATCCTCCAGAATCGTGAGTAAGAAATTAGTTTATCTGAAAATAAGATGTTTGTTTTATCTTCCATTGATAATGATACTTGAAACCCTTTAGTTAGGTATTGCCAGTAAGAATCTCTAGGAGTTGTCTTACAGACAATTAAAGTGTTATATAGATATGATAATTCATTCTTAACATTGATATTATTATACAGAATTCCAAAAATCCAGTTTATAATTTTTGGTATGGTTTTGAAGGATGAGTTATGTATTATTATACACAGATCCTTAGTGTATGCTGTGACACTCAGAAGAACCAACCGGTCATTAGGGGATAGGCCATAGGTTGACAATATATTTTGTGTGTTCAAAGCTTGTTGGTTTTTAATACATTGCAACCAACAATATAGGTTATTATTTTCCCATAAACCAAAAATCTCTCTATGTGTTTTATCAGGGAAATCCCTTGTAATAGTAAATGGTATTAAAAATCTATGCCACAGTTTTATATCTAAATTTGTGTTAATGAATTTTCTAAACACGTCAAAAATATTGTTTATTAGTGTTAGTTTAGTTAATTTTGTTGTACTATGCTGTAAATTTAAACTTAAATAGTGCCATATCTTATCTTTTTCAGTTGTCAAAGCATTCTTTGATAAATAATTTTCATTCATTAGTATAATGGAATGTAACTGTTTCCAACTGGAAGACTATCTAGGATTTATCCAATTCATCACTATTTTAATTATCGATGCCTTTATATAAGTTTCAATCTCTGGGAATTTTAACCCCCCCCCCTTGCTCCCATTTTGTGATATGATGAGAATATGCCACTCTATTTCTTTTGGGGTACCATAGGAATTTCATCAGAGTTTAAGTGATTTCTTTAAGGATTTTCTTTCCTGGTAGAAGTATAAGGGCTTGTGCTATATATAGTATTTTAGGTAACAAAACCATGTTTATCAGCTGTAACCTATCATCAAATATTATAAACAAATTATTTCATTTGCTTATTAATGTCTTGATTAAGTCTATGGCTTTAACATAGTTAAGCTGTAAGGTTTCCTCTATATTCTTGCCTAGGAATATTCCTAAATAGTCTAGAGTTGAAACTTGGTTTCCAATAATATGATTAACTGGAACCGGTATGTTTTTTTTTTTATTTAATAATAAATATTTTGATTTAGATTTGTTGAAGGAGAGTCCTGAGATTTTTTGAAAATTTGTTGTTACTATATCCACTTCACCTAACACTTCCTTAGAGTTGGGTAAGGTAAGTAAGACATCATCAGCAAACATCATTATTTTAGGAATATATTGGTCATATATATTTATACCTCTTATCTTTGGGTTATTACGTATTAAAATGGCAAGTATTTCTATGGCCAGAGCAAATAGGGTAGGGGACATGGGACATCCTTGTCTAGTACCTCTAGTGATTTGGATTGCTTTGGAAGTAAAGGTATCTAACTTGACATATGCTACATTATTTTCATAGATGTTCTTTATCATTGTTATTAAAACAGGGGGGAAATCAAATAACTGTAAGACTTTAAATAAATAACCCCAATTTAAGGAGTCAAAGGCCTTTTGAAAATCTAGACCTATTATCAATGTTTCATGGTTTCCTCTATTGAGGTAATCTATCAGAGTTAATACTCTTAATATTATCCTGTGTATGCCTGTTATGTATGAAACCAGTTTGGTCTTCATTAATTGTTTTAGATATGGATATTTTCAATCTACTGACCATAACTGACATAAATAGTTTATAATCATTATTCAACAAAGAAATTGGTCTATATGAGTTGCAATGATTAGGGTCCTTATTCTCTTTTAATATAGGGGAAATTAGAGAATATCTCCAAGAAGGAGGAATATTTGCTAATGTTTGAACTTCAAGAAAGGTTTTATGTAGGAGAGAGATTATAGAAGAAGGGAACAATCTATAAATTTTGATAATTAAGCTACCTATTCCAGGTGCTTTATTAGACTTACTTCCTTTAATCCATCTATAATTTCCTTTTGAGAAATAGGTTTTTGTAGATCTAACTTAAGTTCCTCAGGAATTCTTGTTATGTTGGGAACTATATTCTCTAACTTCTCACATTCATTTATACTTATCTTATCTTTATGATGCTCTGCATAATGATAATTAAAAACCTCCAGAATGTCCCCTATGTCCAAGAACTTTTTTCCCTTTTCCCTTCATGAAAGATACTATCAATGTTATTAAATTTTGATTGTATCTTAACTTTCATAGATAGGTTATGAAGATGCTTAGAAGAGGTAGCATAAGAATTTAATTTCAGTTTTTCCATAGCTAAATTAGTTTCATGGGATAATATTTCATTGCATTTCTTATTTGCTTTTTCAGTTTTCTTCTTATCTGTAGCAATTAAGGTTTTATTAGATTTAAAAGATATTTGACTTTGGAGTTGCTATAACTCTGAGTCCCATTCTTTAATTTTATTTTTGTACCAGCTAATGGTTTTACCATATAGATAGGCCTTAAGAGAATCCCAAACCATAATTGTGTTTGCTTCAGGTTTATAATTAAGCTCTAAGAAAAGCTTACGTTCAGAAGTTATCCAAGATTTAAAGTCTTTAATTTTTGTGATATATGAAGGAATCCTTGAAGTAATAACTAAGTGATTGAATTCCAAGTGTATTGTTAACAACAGGGAATTATGATCTGAAAAGGGAAATTCATGATTTTAGAATAAAGATCTTGTGAGATATAAACTTTATCTATTCTAATTTGGGTACCATGTCTATAGTCATGGCGTGAGAATAGTAAAGAATTTGGTCCCAAGGCATTAAAGGTATCTTTTAATTTAAACATTTCTGTCCATTTTTTAACTGTTTGGCTGAAGACAATAGTTTAGGAGATTTCCTGTTGGTAGTTTCTATAATATCTGTGATACAATTGAATTCACCTCCTAGGTTACCTTTAGAAGTAGTTGTAATAAAGTCTAAGTGTTTCTTAGCTAGTCTAACCTCCATACCCGGGAACCAGTATAAATTAACCAGGGTCCAAATTCTATTATTAAACTTAAGTATAACTAAGGCCACGAGTCCATCATTATCTACATGTTTGTAAATGATTTGGGGATTTAAGAAAATCTTTCTACATAGAATTGTTACTCCTCTCGTCTTATTTTTATAAGAAGATTGAGCAAGTATTGTGTATTCCTTAGGGTCCCACATAAATCTGTCATTTATTTTAAAGTGTGTCTCTTGGAGAAAAAATACTTGAACCTTTTTTAGTTTAAGATACCTTAGTAGGTGGCTCTCTTATATGGGTTGTTTAAGCAATTAGTATTTAAGGATATCAAAGTTAAATCCATATCAGAATTCTTTAAAGATAACAAATAATAAAATAACTTGAATTAAAAGAATCCTGTATACATAATACTCTTCTTGAATAGAAAATAGAATATCAATTGTTGTATTTCTATTTATCTCAATCCAAATAGCTTTCTCCATGAAATATAAAAGTAAAACAATTGTGTCAGGCATTTCAAAACTAGTAAAACAGTTAAATAACAATTAGTATATTTCACTCTGATATAAACTTTAATACACCTTATACATGGAATGAGATACATTCCTAGTCTAGCAAACAAAACTAAATCTACTAGACTACCTATTCCAACTATCAGCCTTTGTTGGTCCGAGCCCATGAAACAAAGTAAAAAATGGAGAATATATTATAAATTAAGAGAAAAATAGTAGTGATAAACAACTAATCAGATATTAATTCCAGTTAGGTTTTAGGGATAAGTTACATACACTATTATTAAAAACATTAAACATTTATACAGTAATTATTCACTAAGGAAGCAAGAGACATATTAGGATATCTATACTCTGAATTTAGTGATTAATAGACTAAGGCAACATTAGCTTTATTAACAATCTAAATGATTACCCAAAATACCTAAGCATGTCATCTGTATTAGTTCTAATAAAAACTTCAGAATGACAGAACAAATCAAAGAATCATTTAGCATTTGTATTTACTTGCCCTCTGAATAAATCTTATCATGGCTAACTCCCACTAAATAAAAACTTCTCGAGAATTGGGTGTTAGCAAATAGTGACTGCGTGTCATTCCCAAAAGATGTTAACAGATTTTTAGAAATATTCCATAAGACATATTTGTCCATAATTAACTCCTAAACTTTTAGAATAGCAGATGTTTAAATAACTGACTAAAATCAATAATAATTAACTGGCATCAGTTAAAATGACAAAAATTAGTTGTTGTTGTTGTGTCTTTCGGCTTATCTCGGGGGTCGCCACAGCGAAACTCCGGTCCGCTAATGATTGGCAGTTGATTTTTATATGCCAAGTTGCCAGCCCTGATGCACAACCTTCAATGAAGGTATGCCCATTCACGCATGTCTCCACGCAGAAGACGCTCTAGCTGAGAATCGAACCGGACAGCATCTTACTGTGAGGCGACTACGCTACCGCAGCACCACCACTAAAAAACAATATTTATATAAAACTTACTATGGATAACAGGTCTTAAAAGTGAATGACTGAAAAACAAAATTAAGATAGAGATAGCTGTAAATATCTACCGTAGTAATAGGGTAATACTGAAACGCATAACTTATTTATTGTGTTATCACAAGTCACAGATATTACTGAGCTCTTTCCCTTTCATAAACTGAGCTCTTTCCCTTTCATAAAGTGCTAATATACTAAAAAACATGACTTTATAATAACTGAAAACATGACATCTGAAATATAAATAATATCTAGGATACAACAAGGAAATCAACATATTAAATGCAAAGTAATTATAGTTTAATCAAAATGATTCATACATATATTTGCTAGGATTTAGTATGGTGTTTGAGTATCCTTACAGTTATTACCATTAGTCATAAGCATTTCCTGTAAATGTATAAGCCTATACTAAACACTTGCTAACTGCATATGAAAGTTATATATAAAGATCTATTTATATAAATCTCCAGTATATTCACTAGAAATAGTGTCCATAATTAACTGTATACAAGAAGAAATAACATTTCTGTATATATTTGATCACAAAATATAGTTACTATTATAAAAGGGACCCATGAATATATTTGCAGACCGTGTAGCTCATAATTCTTGTAAAGGAAGACTATTATGCTATATTAACCAATCGAGACTTGACATTCACAATTAGGCTTGCATATGCACTCTAGATGTTATGTAATCTGATCTGCATGCATAGAATGCCTGATATCGCGAGCTAAGTAAGAAAGCTTCACTTCTTAGATTTCAAACTGACATTTTCCTGCCTAGCACACTACACAGTACAGTTTCCTGACCTCACTTTAACTGTGTCACAAAGTCTGCTTATTTACAGTAACAAATGCAAAGTTTAACTGTCAGATACTTCCAAACAGCAAAATAGCATTCAATGCCAATGAGAGCGAAAACAGCACTTTAACATGAAACTCTACAGGAAACATAACTTGTAACCATTTAAACACCTTGTGCCATAAAACATACAAGCATATAACTGTCAGAGAGACCCAATTTATGTCAAAAGCCGGCAAACAGCTTTTTGTTCACACAGGTACCAATATATATTCTGAAACAATCAGAAGTTATAAATATTAAAGAAACTGGTTAATATACACTAAATCATAGACATGCCCTGTTATCCCATGTATCCATAACAGTTTTGATAAATTAATCTAAGCAGTGACTATGCCTGTGTAATAACTCAGAAGAACATTTAGCAGGGCAAAGGGCTATATATCATTTGAAATAAAGCATGTCATCTTAAGGTCATAAAAGCAAATATAGCTTACTGTTCAATTATATCACTCAATAAACCAGTAATATTATACTAATATACTAAAAGCATAAACAGTTATTTAACTTGTATATCAACAAAAAAAGTATAGAAATGAAAAAGCTAAAGAGAAATAAAAGCAATAAGAAAAATATTGTCATGACATGCCTTACTTGAAGATATAGCAAGTATAAAACAAATTAAAGTCCAGTTGCAGTATATGCTTTGAAAGATTTAGTGGGAACAGCAATCTTTGACTCAGTTTTTTGTTTTTTCTTTTTAACATCAGTCTCTTCAGAGATGCAGATGCCCATTCCATATTGTCAGGTAAGGAAATTATGTTATTGTTTTTAATAAAGGCAGTGGCTTCCTCCAGGGCATTAAATTATCTCATTGCATTCTGATATATAATTTTTATTCTGGCAGGAAAGACACGCTGAGTTTTGATGTTATTCTGCTTTAACAGTTTTATTAATGGCCAAGCTTTTTTCCCTCTGTTCCAAAACCCTGGTAGAATAGACATTATCAAACCTAATTGGGTTTTGATTAAAATTTTAATGGACTTTTCCTCCAGGCAGATTTTGGGACCAATTCCTTGTCCAAATAAGATAGAAACTTTATGACTACTGATCTGGTAGGAGTAAAGGAGGATGTTGACACTGGCTTTCCTAAAGCTCTATGAGCCCTTTCAATACCAAAGGACAGACCCTCCTTTAAATCTAAAATCTCTGGAATCCAGGTATTCAGGAAATAAATTATATCTTCTCCTTCAGCTCTCTCAGGGATGCCAAAAATCATATTTGACTTTCTCTCCCTGTTTTCCAGGTCATCCACTTTATTTAGAAGCCAAATGTTTTGTCTGATGAGAAAATCTTTTTGGCTTTCTTCTTCCTTCAGTCTTCCATCAAGATCATTCAGGGATGCTTCTAAGTATTCCGGACTGATGCTGCTGTATAAGTTCCTTGAGAGAATCTGTTTGTTTCTGACAATTTTCCTTGAAGTTTTATAAATTCTCCTTAAAATCATCCATTTTTAGTGAGAGTTCTTGTAAAACAGATGTCACAAGCTGCATATCTTTTTTTAAAGCCATGTCAGAATGAGAAGTCTTCGAAGTGCTCATCTCCACAAATTATATATTTTCCTTTATAATTTGACAGGAAAAAACTTTCCCAAGTTCACCAGTTACTAATAATATAGTTTATACTTTCATCTTTCAATTCTAAGTATTTTTACTAAAATAAAATAAGTTATTTCCTGTTTTTTTATACTAGTTTCATGGAGCTCTGAAAAACTGCTGCTATCAGTTGGCCATCTTGGCTCCCCCCCCCCCATTGGTTCTGCTTTATAAATGTTACTGACATGCATCTGGAGTGTTTCTCCCCAGGCATTTGCTGAAAATAGGCTCTGTCCTAGTTGGACTTTCCCAGTCAACAAATGTCAAATAAAAAATAAAATAAATAAATAAATAGATAAATACTGCAGACATTTGCTCTGAAATCCTGTTAGAAGTCATGTGTGCTATGTTTAGTCTTTTTAAACTGATCTAACAAATCACTGCTTGTTGAGAATAGCAATCTATCACTGACAACCTCTTGAAATCCTCAGTCATATTTATATGACTCTCTGACGGAAGAACTGTCACTCCCAAGGATGTTTATTTTTGACATAGTGAGGAACTATGGTTGAGAAGTTCACCCACCAAAAGGATCTATCAAGAAAATGTCTTAATAGAGACCCTAAAGACAGACAGGAAGAATTATCTTCACATAAATCTCTACAATAAAAATGTATTTGTCTCGCAGAAAATTATTTCTCATCAATAAATGAATCAGAAGAAGGTGTGCTACTTTGTTCTTGTCTCTCTCTCTCTCTCTTGAACCTTTAGAGATAGTTACAATGATGCACATCACAAAGGTCCATCTCTAGAACTGGGTTGATTTGAAAGTAGTACTAACTTCAGTCATGACTCATGTTCCCCACTGTTTTCATGCATTTTCCTAAATAATTCAAAGTACTCCTTTTCAAATGTTTTACATCCAAGTGTGGTCTAAAATATTTCAGAAATCGAATTAGATGTCAGAATAGTGAGCATTGAATGAAAATGAATCAAAGATGCATCAAGCTCCTTTATGAATCTTGTAGACCCAACAAAGTCAGCAAGAACACCAACAGAGGTATCAACAAAGGTGTCACTTAAAGACTTCCAATATGGCTACACTGATAAATAGACTGATTACAGATATCACAGAGTGAAAACAGAAACTTGGAAAAATAGCCAACAAAACATTTATATGGGTACGATTCAGTTACTGGTTCAGTAATGGAGATGGTTTTCAGTAATTTAGAGGGTGAAATAAATCAAATACATTCATTGGTGTTTAAAGTAAGTGAAATAAAAGAGATCTGCATACAATCAAATTACAAAAGATTGGAAAGAATATTAGATGCTTTAAGTAGCTACTCAAATTTGTTGATAAAACTGCAAAAATCAGAGGATGAAATGATGGAAAGACCGTCTGAATATGACATTTCTCAAGAAATGTTACAAAAACATAACAGGACTAGAAGACAGAGTA
Organism: Protopterus annectens; assembly: GCF_019279795.1. Lineage (NCBI taxonomy): Eukaryota > Metazoa > Chordata > Ceratodontiformes > Protopteridae > Protopterus > Protopterus annectens. The sequence continues at coordinate 272,678,939 of NC_056736.1, read as the reverse complement.
TGCAGAGAAAAAAACTAAGATTTTCCTGCAGTACTAGAGAAACTGGAAGAAAAGGTTGCATTCATTTTATGCAAGTTCAAATAAGTGACTGGACTGGTATTCCACAGCAGGATTTGTTAACTGAATGGGCAGAACATGTACCCATCCAAATACTGGCATGAGAAAGGAACCAAGCTATACATTGCTAAAAATGCAGTTGATATCAACAAAAGGAGCTGGGCTTGACAAAATTTTGGCTGAAGGGTAAAGTATTAGCATTTGCAGACACCAGAGTATTTATAGAAAATGAGTATTTACTGTACATTAGGCACAGTGTATTCAGAAAATGTTGAGAGGCAGGTGTAAAATTAAAGTCGCTATATTCAGGCGTCTTCAGAATATTTTTTTCTGAAGCAGCAGACATTTTTTGAATGCATAACAGGTGATAGAGGAAATACAATATTTAACCAGCAAAATGTGAGCCAACAAGTTGAAGGAGATTCTTCTGAAAATGGCAGTCCATAAACAAACTACAGCAGTAAAATCTTTTCCAGTTTTCCAAAGGAAAATGACTGAATAACTAAAAAAAAGACAAAGGCACTGCCTAGAAAAACTTACACTAGAGACAGGTGTTGAGTGATCGAGATGTTGAAAAAGAGTGCCACCAAGAATATGAAACTGGGAAACAAACAGCTGAACTGTAATGTGTCATTTTCTGCAAGAAGTGGGGAAAACAATAAGAAGTTTCTAGACTCTGTTTAGTAACATAATGAAGGAGATGAATATGCAATTGTAAGTAAAAAGTAGCAATATATGTATAATATCTTGAAGAAAAGACACGCATTAAATGTGGGTTAGGAGTATTTTATCAATGACTTTCTGTTAATATCAGTGATGATAAAGTAGGAATGTAATCTTTCTAGACTACAATTTATCTGGGGTTTATACTGTGACAAGATATAGACTAGTTATAAGCAAAAACATTTTATGACTTTGGACTACTAAAGGAAAAAGACTGAAGTGAAATAAAGATATATATATATATATATATATATATGTGTGTGTGTGTGTGTGTGTGTGTATTAAATTATGGTGGCTCTCTTGGTGTCATGCAAGAAGGTGGAGGCAAACACTAAAATCATTTAAATGATAGTCTTATAGAATTTGATATGAGCTATGACTTGTAACTGTAAAACCATTAGCTGGTATTTTCTTATTGAACAGAAGAGCTCTGCAGTTACAGACAGAATGTCTGTATGCCCAGACAATTAATCGGGAAATAACTGAACCATGAACTTTGAGGGATTTGTATGGGGAAACACTAATATTAGTGCTTAAAGGAATGTCAAGCAGTTTAGTGAAAATAAATTCAGTCTGATACATTGAAGGGAATATAAGAAGATGCATTCCTAGTGGCATTGATTACTTCAATATAAATCACAACAATGCAAAATCTATTCATTTACTGGTAACCAGGGTGCTTTCTCCTAAGGCTAAGATGAAGCAAGTTGGTATTCACATCTGGGATGAAAGTTGAGATGGGACAAGACCGTATGGTATGGGTGCATGATGGTACGCAGACTCTAATAAGTATTCTTAGCATGATTAAAATAAAATGTAGAATATGTAATTATCCAAGTGTAGCTGCCTATTTGGGACATTTGTCCCAATATGCTGGGATAGCTTTCCTTTTTGGCAGGTTATAGTTGTGTGGGTTTGATATTAGTTAAAAGGAGGTGGGGTGGGGGTTAAAATGAAAATGTACATACATTTTTGTTTCCTGAGTATTTTTTATTGAGAAAAACAACAGTGGAAATATGGCATGGATCCAAACAGAGATGAGAAGCTGCAAATGAATATAAGATCAACCTATTGAACATTAATGTGTGCATGTAAGCTGCAAGCTGGAAACCTATATTCAAGAAAAATGGCCATGTACAAAATTTGAAAGTAAGGTATTTTATTGTAATGATTGCTTAATCAATCATATAATGGCATTGTAGGTATTGACAAGAAACAAACAGCATTAAATTAAGGAATAAATGCTAATACTACATGACATATACTTCAAAATGAGTATGTGAATTTGTCAACGAAAGGATTTCAGAAAGGTTACCAGGCAGAGTATCAGGGACAAAGGATGAGGAAGAAATAATACTGACAGCAAGAGGGGCTCTGATAATGATAAAAGAGAAGAAAGACAACAATGGCAGATATGTGATAATGACTGGGAAGGAGCATTACATTTCTATGCATTTATATTCCATGTAAAACCACTATTAAAGAGCTTAAGAGAATTGTGGCAGAGATACTTAGTTTCCAGCAGGGAATATTATTCACAGTTGTAGTTTGAAACCTAATAGACAATAATGAAGATGTATCAGTGGAATCTAATAGAAAAAGAGAGGGCCAAATGAAAGATGAAAAATCAGCAAGGAAAGGAGAGTAGTATTGCTGGAAATTAATTCATCCTTATTCTTGGTGAGTACTCCCTGTTTTCGCAAAATCTCACCAAGATGACAATAGTATGTAGAGTGTATCTTATATAGCATGGAGAGAGGTAAGTTAAAAAATGAAGAAGACAACTGGGTGCACAAGTCCCATGATAAAAAGTGTCCAATCCAGGTGTGTGCATTGGTGCCAGGACTGGAACAAATGGCAGTGTTGAATCTACAAGACAGGAAACTTTCCTACAATGGGGTTACACAAGGATCAAGGGGTGAATCCCTCCATTGTAGAAGAAAGTAGTAGTCCACAAAAATCACAAAAAATGACAAGTCAAAAAATAGCCATAAAGGTGACAGAGTGGACTCTTGAGGATAAGGAAAAATATGTATTGTTACGGGTTCCCTTCAAAACATCTAAAACCCATAACATCTAATTTCATAACATTGAGACCAGAACATCTAACACCCATAACATTGAATTTCCTAACATCTAACAGTACAAATCACATGAAAATAGCATGGGTTTAGATGTTCTGGTCTCAATGTTATGAAATTAGATGTTATGGGTTTTAGATGTTTTAAAGTGCACCCATTGTTACTACTATGCAAGAAGCCTTGAATTTCCAGATATTTGCACAAGAAAGACTGTCAAAAGTTTCAAATGCAAATTTGCATTCAATAATTAAATAGATTCAAGAAAAACATTAGATAGACAAAGAAAATATATACAAAATTCAGAGATTTGTGAAAGGCACAAAAAAGAAATATGGACATGGGAAAGAAAAAGAGATCTGATAAAGTACAATATTTATGCAAAGGAGAAAGTCCAACTAATCAGTACAAAAAAGCAGCTTCAGAGATATTTGAGGAGTAATACTGGCAAAGGCATCCAGATATGGAAAATTTCAAAATACAAAAAAAAAAAAAAAAAAGAATACAAAGGGGTAATGCAGAAGATTAGTAAGGTAGAAGATGAACAAAATTATGGAATACTTGCAAAGTGAAGGATTTAGTGTAGAAAGTCTAACACAGGGTATATCACAGAATAATGGAACAATGAGTCACCAAATTAAGGAGAAACTGGTGGAATAGGAGACATTTGAGGAAGAAATATGGGCATGGGGAAGAAGAAGAAATTTAATATGGTGCAATATTTATGCACAGGAGAAAGCAAAACTAATTGATACAAAAAGCAGCACCAAAGATACAGTATTTGAAAAGAAATACAGGAAAACACGCCCAAATATGGACAATTTCACAAAACATAAAAAAGGAAAACAAAGGAGAAAAGAAGATTATTAATGCAGAAGTTAAAGAAATTAAAGAAATAGAAACCGAAGTTATGGATTACCTATGAAGTGAAGGATTTAGTGTATAAAATCCAATTCAGGTAACGTCATATCATGATGGAACAAGGAATCTCCAACTGAAAAGAGAAACAGGTGAACAGGAAGCATCTGATCATTTGCTACATGATGATGCTCTGGAGTCTTCAAACAGAAAACAAGTACAAGAGTTCAGTCAGAGTTGCACAATAATGCAAGGTGCAGGAAATAGTGGCATGTCTGATACAGGGAATTTTGTAGATGGATGGACAAATGAGTTCCCATACAAAGGAGCAATGGAAGATGCAGGATGCAGCTGAAGATGATATGTCGCAGGAAGACATTCTGAAACTTTCTGTAGAATGCCAACAGGAAACAGGGAGCAAAGAATGTGCCCTCAGTTTAGAAGAAAATGATCTAAGGGAAGAGTTGTTTGATTTCACAGAGATGGCTGGACATATTAAGAATGATGAAAGAACTAGATTACAGAAAGTAAATAAGACCCAAAACGTTAACTGTCTGATAAAACAGATGAATACAGTAATCAGCACTATTAACAGAAATTCATGTCATACAACAAACGCAAATAGGCTATATTACTGTGCGGCTAAACTATTAACAAATAAAGTCTTACCACAAAAATACATAGCAATAAGGGAAGGAAAAAATAAAATGCCATTATGGAATTATTGAGTAGAGAACACTATAAAACAAGACAAGAAGTGTAACTGTTAGAAGAATTTAAAAGAAGGAAAAGATCAGCAAAAATACTTAGAAAGACAGATGTGACAAGAGCAATGCACAGTATCAGAACACACCAGGATCTATTATACACTCTTGTAAATAATAAACTAAAGATATCAGCACAGCCAGAAAAACTTAGAAGTTAAGCAAATAAATATAAAAGAAAAGTACAAAATAAGCAGTTCATTGATGACCCCCCCAAAAAAGTTTTATAGACAACTGGGAAACAGCAAAAGTAATAAAAACACCACTAAAAAAGAAGAAATATTCACATTTTGGAGAAATATTTATGAAGACCTTGTGGAGCATAACAAAGATGTTGAATAGTGAGAAAAAAATTAAAACATACAATAAGGAGTTCTAATATAAGCATATAAAATGGGATGAAGTGACAGCCAGAGAAAATAAAACAAAATTAAAAAAAACTCCTATAAGGAAATCTCCAGGCCCAGATGCAGAACCAAACTTCTTACTAAAAGTATTAACAATATGAAAAATGATTCTCCTCCTTAACAGTGAACCTGTAAGCAATTTAAAAAATATAGACCAATAACTTGCCTTCTGACGACATACAAACTATATACTGGAAGTGATGCAGACAGAGTTTATACTCATTTAGAGGAAAACTCAAACATGGCAATAGAAAAAAATGGGTAACAAAAGAAGGTAATATGGAATAAAGGATCATTTATTGCTAAATAAATCCATAATGGAGAATTGTAAAAAGGGGAAGTATGGCATGGATAGATTACAAAAAAAAAAAAAAAAAAAAAGTCATTAGACAGCATCCCACATTTATGGACAAAGAAGTGCTTACAGATGCATAAGATACATTCTGCATTGATCAGTTATATTACAGTGACCATGAAACATTTGCAAAACATTTTTCAATTAAACCATGACAAAGGGCAAATTATTATCCCAGAGGTAAAAATTCAAATTGATTTATTCCAGGGTGATTCTTTGTCTTGGCTATTGTTTTGTCTTGCACTTAATGTATTAAGCTGTACATGAAACAGATTAGGTCATTGTTACAATTTCAATCTCAGAAAAAAAAAACTTGCTTAAAGATTCTCATCTACGTTTTGTGGATGACTTAAAACTGTACAGTTCATTAGATAAGGAATTGAAATCACAGCTACAAATGGTTAAAACGTTCTCAAATGATACAAGAATGAAATTAGGACTTGATAAATATGCAAAAGCAACATTTAAAGCAGAAAGGTTGTAGTGCCAAGAAAATATCAATTTAGAACAGGAATGTGATATACAGGAACTTGAGCAGTAGGGTGTGTGTAAATATTTGGGAACTGATGAAGGATCAGCAATAACACTCAATTTCAAATAAAACACAATAAGGAATGCTTCAGAAGACTACAACTAATACTGAAAACACCCTTGACATCTAGGAATAAAGTCCAAGCTATAAATCAATTTGCTCTTTCTGTTTTAACTTTTTAGTGTCACTGACTGGCTAGAGTGCCTTCTGTGCGAAGTCTGCATGTCCTCCCCGTGGTCGAGTGGCCTCTGAAAGACATGTGTGAATGGGCGTGCCTTCGCTGAAGGTTGGGCATCGGGCTGGCAACTCAGCACCATAAAAATCGACTGCCAATCATTAGCGGACCGGAATTCCGCTGTGGCGACCCCTACACGGGAAAAGCCGAAAAGACAAACAAGACAAACATTTTTACATTCATTTTACATTCATACTAACATTAGTTACAATTTATCAACAACAAAAAACTTAACTAAACAGTTTTATTTCTTTCATTCTTTTTTCTTTTATATTTACTCTTGATCCCCTTGCCCTTTCTTCCACAACCATCTTCTTATTTCAGCAAATACATTATTCATTTCCATTTTCTAGTTATATAACAAATTCTCAAATATTTTCCACAGCACCTATAGTGTCGTGAACAGTACAGTATCCCATTTATCAACATTACAGTTCTTTACCTTATTATACTTCCCATATAATATCAAAGTCATATCTATACATTTAAACCTTTCTGATGTATACTCATTTTTAAATTTTCCCAAAATTCTTTGTTCTTTTTGCAATCAAAGAAACAATGTTTTGTTGTTTCTTCTTCACTACAGTCAACACATTTTCTTTCCTCCACCACCTTGTATTTCATATTTCCTTTCTCCAGTAACCATCTAATAAAATTCTCCACTAAAATTATCTGCTTCACAAAAATGTTAAGCCTTTATTTTCTGTTTTTATTTTTTTTCATTTTCTTTTTAATTCCTTCCATGAATGTACCATTTTTAAATCATATTATACCAATATTGTTTTTTTTTCTATTAATCTTACTTACTTTTAACTTCCATAATTGTATTTTTATCATATTCTTCTACCATGTCCCATTTTTTTTCTTTTCTGACTTGTTTTGTTTTCTTAATGACCACTGGAGCCTTTTTAAGCCTAGCCATGAATTTCCAATCTCTGAGAAGTTTGGGTACCCTTGGAAAGTAAGCAGAGACTTAGGAGTTGAAATATTTACAAGCTGACGCCTGTAAGATGAAACATTTATAGGCTTCCTGTGTGCATTAGAGACACAGGTACCCAACCAGGATGAATGTCCTGTTCCCTGTCCAACTGCCCAAGTTACACTTGAATTGGGTGAGGAAGGAACTCTGTTTCGCATGGATGGGGAACCTGTTCCAGAGAAGGGGTAGCCAATGGGATACATACTCGTCTCTCCAGCAGGCCATATTTATATCACAGGCAAGATTTAAGTCTTTAGAATGGGTAATTCTGGTGTTGTTTGTTTTGTAGATATGCAGGAGGCCCATTAGAGTGGTTCTGATGATGCCTTGTATGCCAAGCATAGATCTTCTCAACAGCCTGTAGGAGACAAAATACAGGGACAGAGGTTTGAGGTGGTCTGGAAAGGACATGTTATTTTTATACCCTGTAGTCTTTTAGTGAGGAACCTCTGTGGACATTCCAAATGTTGTACGTACCTGGTTAGGTACATAACAAAGGAGGTATTTTACTCAATGATAGGTCTAGTGTATATGCCAAATACAGTGAAACAATAACTTTATTGGGCCTAGATGCTATGCATTGTTTTATAAGTTTATAACTTAGAATGATTTCCTCACTGCTGTAGGCACATAATAGTTAAAGGATAGATTATTGTCTATGTGTACCCCCAAGTCCCTGACTGCTGGGTTGACTTTTAGAGGTGTGTTGCCAATATGATAGTTACCAGGGTTGTCTGACTTCCTGAAGGATAATAATATGCATACCTTGGCATTTAGTTTTAGCCCATGGCTCTGACACCAGTTATTTGTTGATGTCAGCCCTTCTTGGAAAACATTAATGTTGGTGGGGGATTCTATAACTGCTCCTAATTTGCAATTGTCTGCAAATTTGGTCAGTCAGAGGCCCTTGATACTGGCTTTGACTTCAGAGAAGTAGATGCCAAAAAGGAGCAGTCCCAGGACTGATCCCTGAGGGACTCCACTAGTAACTGGTCTCTTTGTAGAGGTAAACTCCCCAATTCTAACTTCCTGAGTCCTATCTGTGAGCCAGTTGGCTATCCATTGTGTGATGTAAGGGTCTATACTTAACCTCTTGAGTTTGTCAACAATGTCTGAGTAGGGTATTGTGTCAAATGCCTCGGCCAGATCAAGGTAGGCAAGTTGAACCATTTTGCTCTCATCCACTACTTTTGTGAACTTTTCAAAGAAGTCCACTAGACAGAGCAGACATGATCTGGCTTGATGAAACCAAAATTGGTTGGGTCCAGTTTCGGGAAGTGTCCTATGTCATTATTGATCATTTCAATAATTCTTTCCATGGTTCTGCATATGACACTAGTGAGATTTATGGATCTGTAGTTTCAAATATCTATAAATGGCCCTCCTTTGTGCAGAGGGATGGCAGTTGCTGTTCTCCATTTGTCAAGCACAAAGTCTGTTTGGAAGCTATAGTTAAATAGTTATTACAGAAGGCTTGAGGTCAAGTTTATATATTTTTCATATAGCAGCTTACATATTTTCTATTTTGTTTTTGACCTTTGCCATTACCAAAAACAAATGTATAGATTCTAAATGCACCACTGCATGTTTTAAATTCAAACCACCTTTGTTTTATTATAAATTATTCATCTTCTATGTAGTAGCTATGGGAACAGTTAAGAGATGTTGCCCAAACTGGCAGATGTGGATCAATGTGGTTTTGTGGAGCGAAGTCAAACATTTAACAACATTACTAGAATGATGATGATGACTAAAAGGGAAGCATAGTGCAAGAGGATCCCACTATGGGTGGGCTTGGTAAAATGGTGAAGGTCTTTGCCTTATAGACAGAAGGTACAAGCTTTGATTCTGAACTCAGGCTGTTGGCTAGGCTTAAAATGACCCTTCAGTGCAATTAGTCTAGTATTCCCCCATGAGCTATGAACTATAACTATTGTTTGTGGGTCTTAATGCAGAGAAAACATTTGAAAGCGCTAGGATTTTAAGAGCAAGGTCATGTCAGAATTTGTGCTTGTGGACAGAGTAATTGGGTTTATTAGAAAAATACATGAAGGGTCAAAGGCAAGAATCAAGATGGCAATGTTCCTCTGACAAGCTGTGTTTGAAAAGAGGAACAAGTAGGGGGTCTATCTTTCTCCTTTGTTATCTGACTTATACTTAGAGACACTGGGAAAAATATAAGAAATTCTCAAATTCAAAGTTGTATGTGGTATGGTATGCAAGAAGAATTAGTTCTATTTGTAAATGATACTATTTATTATTATGTACTCAATATATCCAGAAAATTATGTACATTTCAATGTTGTGGAACAGTTTTGAAACACTTTCAAGTTTTTACAGGATATAAAATAAATGAGATAAAACAAAGGATATAATGGTAAACTATGCCTTCACATATGAAATGTCTGAGTAATTCTTGTATTTATGGGTGCATGACACAATGAAGTATTTAGCTGATGGACTGAACATTATTCTATTATAGCAGCATATGTAGGAGGAAACTAAGCAAAAGAAAATGCAAAAATTCAGATGTTTGAAGCTCTTGATGATGGTTAAGGATAGTAAGGTATAAATAGTGAAAATGTTTCTAGTCCCTTAAATATTATATATATGTCAGGCATACATTTATCCACCAGAGGAGAAGCTTTGGAAAACAATTAATACTCATACAGACCTGAGAAACGTTTTCAAGAAGGACAAAGGAAGAGAGTTGAGTGGGTTAAGCTGTTTCTCCCCACAGAAGAATGTAGTTAATGATTGCCAGATTTGAAGAGATACATTAGAACTAAAGGCTCATATACGTACTACAAGCAGAAGCTAGAAATTAAGTGGAAAGAAATGATTTTGAAATGGGAAGAGTTCTCAAAATAAAGAAACTGGAATATGTTTGATGCTGCACTTACAGTGAACAATAAAATACACATGGAATCTTATATTTGCAAAGTAGTAGAAAATATTTTGAAAAGCAAACATGGGAATGGAGAAAAGAGATTTTACCAGTAGATATACCTGCAGGTAGGGACAAAAATAGACAAGAAGGAGCAGGGATTTATTGGAGAAAATCAGCAATTGAACCAAGGTACTGGAAGTAAATAACTAGGGAGGGGAAATCATTGATTGGGATGAGGTCAAATGAAAGTCTGGACTGTGGATTGGAGACTGCCTTCCCATGGGCGGAAAGATTCTGAAGTCATGGTTTTCTGAGCAAGGAGTTTAAGGCATTTTTCCAAGCAGACTGAAAGAAAGGAAAGACAGGAACGAAGGCCTGGCAAATAGAACGCTGTTTATGGCTGCACTCCTTACTTAACAAAAAAGGCACTTATCATGTCTATAATTATGGGGAATCTGCCAACCACAGTTATACTTTCCCTTTCTTGATGACATGTACTTACAACAAAACCACCTAAAGGAAAACAGAACAGTCCCCAATGGGGTACTTATCTGCCCTAGGCTTGGTGAACTGTATTTAGACATACAACCTTCAAGCCAAATTCAAAATGCTGGATTCAGATTGGTGGCAAATAGTTCTGGGGTTTGCACTTGTATGTCATTTATGTACCTTTCACTTCAGATATAGGGCATATGTCTGATGTATGATGCATGGAAGGGCCTATGTTTTAGTATACTGACCAGACATATGGCTATACCTCCCAGGATATCCCTATAGTAAGGAATATTGCAACAGAGGCTAAGGAAGAACATCAGGCTATAGGTGCAGAGAAATTATAGTGGAGTGTTAATTGAAAGATCAACTCTGGTTGAGTTTACAGTTGTAGCTAAAACAGAAGCTGATACTGGAAAACAGGAATGGAAATTAAATACACAAAGGAGCAATGGAGGCATATTTTACGATTCCTAAGAATGTAACAAAATTTAGATGATTTAGAATTTTTGCATAAAAATTTTAGCAAAGTTATTTTTATACCCCAAGTAGACTTCAGAGAGCTTTTCCACAAGTAAGCAGCAGTTGTCAGATGTGTGATCAGAAAATGAAAGGTATTCAGGAACATGTTATTTGGGAATGCAATGAGTTGGTAGATCTTAAAATTCTCTAAAAGATACTTTGTCAGAAAAATTGGGATAGGAAATTACTGTAACTAAGGAAATGATTCTTTTGAGCTGGGATATAGAAAATGAATTGCCTAGATACAGTAAGGTCCTACAAATGTTAATCCTGTTGGCTGTCAAAAAAGCTATTACTAGAAAATGGGAATCAAAAACTTAATCACTTTAAGAGAATTATTGAAAGTTGTAAAAGAAATAAAATAAATGGGCGTGGGATCTTTAGAAAAGGGAAGGAGTACATTATATAAAATATATAGAAAAGGATACATGCAAAATAATATCTAGGAGGAGGAGGAGTGAAACTTCTGGCACAGCAGAGCTTGAGCAATTTGTGGAATGTTAAACTGAAAAATAATTGAAAGAAAAAAACTGTATATGTATAATGAATGAAAAGAAAAAAAACACTGTAATGGCTAGTTTTCTATTTTATACCTGTATGTGCACCCACATCACTGCGTAATATGCGAAGTGTAATAAAGTTGTTAAATAAAAATACAAGGTGTCACTAAGGTATTAGCCATAGGTGACATTAAGGATATTGAGCAGCATGTTGGCACTTTATGAATGGGTATCTCTGCACATGCAACTAATTTAAAAAATAGTACCCTCCTCAGAAATACTCTCAGCTCTACATTTATTTAACGCTTTGATGACCTCTTTTAATACTTATCCTCTGCCAGATTAATTTAATTTCTCCTTTTTGTCCTATTTGTAAGGCTTTGGGACTTAGAGAGGATAAATAATGTAAAATGTCTGAAAATGTACAGAAAAGATTAAAATGCCATAACATGTATGATAAAAAGATTGCCAACCCAAACAATCAATATTTGAGGATTAGTAACTGTCTACTTGAAGTTATCTGTTAAAAATCAATACAAAGAAAATAAGGCTGAGACACTGCACAGCTCATATATCTTGGGTATTGATGCACGATGTCAATCAGACATAATGAGGAAAACTCTAAAAGATACCTAGTGAAGCAAACTTTAAAGAAACGACTCACAAATTAAGATAGGTACCAAAGAATGCCAGCATGGGACCACCATAAGCTGTCTTGCAGAGTAAGGGGAAGCTTTTTAAAACTTAAAAATGGACAATTACAAGGTAAGTGGGAAGAAACCCTAATGAAGTAAATCAAACACATTGACTGCACCCTGAACATGTGAAAAATTAACAATACTGTTATAACAAGCTTGTTATAGTCAGGTTCTTCACTTAGCCTTGTAGTGCCATACAGATGCCAATCATTACAGAGCTATGTTGGAAACCTATTACCAGCTCTGACATTTATAATACCTTTCATACTGCTACACAAGCAGCAAAAAATAAAAGTGTGGCAGAGTAAACTGTCTGCATCTTTTAAAAGCTGTTGATTAAGTAGAGTTGGACTAGTTTTGTTGTTTGTGTGACAAACAAAAAGATGTTACAGCCTTTAAAGCTGAAGAGACAGTTTCACTGCTTTGATTTTTATTAAAAGTAAAAGTTAATCTGGTTATTTCAAACTCTGCCTTTATTTTAAAGAATCAAGATAATATCATAACTCTAGTCTTAGCAAAGTTCTTATGTAAGAATGATGCTGTTACTAACAAGCCGTGAGTTCCTTAGAAGTGCATCAAGAAATCTACCTAGAGCGCTAAAAGATTAACACACTTTGCACTGCCACATAGATTACAAAAACATGGGGGAGAGCAAAGTATTTAATAGATATTAAAGCTATTTGTTGATTAGAGATGTACTTTTCTTCTGGCTACAGGTTATGTGGTAGAATATGGTGTGTTACAGTTTTTAAAGCAGTTAGATATTTCTCAATACTTCACATTTTGTGAAGTGGTAATGCAATGGGGCAGCAAGACTCACCAATGTATTACAAAGTATCATGATCAGATCTCAAATTGTAATCAGGTTTGAAAACAGATTTAAATAAATTCACCTACTGAGCTTTAGTCTCAATATGAATTTTGGGGGATCTATTTTTTGAACATATAGCAAACTAGTTATGACTGGTGACAGAAACATAATCCTCTAGTTCAGTGATGGAAAACCTATGATATGCGTGTGAAAGGTGACACTCCATGACGTTTTGGGTGACACACCATTGTTCACCAACACACAAGTTACCAAAGAAACTGTTTATGTATTCGTTGTTCATGTGAGCTGCATTGAATTATTTTTTGCCAGGAGCCAGTTCAACAACACTGCTGCAAAGGTAAGGAAGTTATTAACCTCAAAGACTATTTCAATATACTGCCTCGACAAAATATGCAAAGGGCAATGCTGACGCTCTTTTCTCTTCGTGGTTACACTTCTCCAAAGGGCAAGTAGTCTGCATTTCTAAGCGTGTGCTGTTTTACATTCCTCTCAAATGTCCCTCCTAATTCCTCAAAAAAAACTAGCTACTTTTAATGACAACAGACTGTTTTACTTCAGAAAATATATATTAATTCACATTCATTTTTTTCTGTCAGATCTCAAATTAATAGTAGTAGTAGTTTAAAACTGTCCATGTCTGTTATTTCTAGATTTGTCCCTGACTCTATTAAGATTTATCCCTGATGTATTGGATGTATTGAGAGCTATGCTGTTTTATGTATGTATGTATATATATATATATATATATATATATATATATTTTTTTTTTTTTTGTGGTGGTGGTGGTGGGGGGGGGGGGGTGACACCCCTCCAGAGTCAAGTTAGATATTTTCCAAATTTTGACACACCGAACCAAAAAGGTTCACCATCACTGCTCTAGTTTATGACTTACTATTACAAAGTCATTTCCAGGAAACAGTGCAGTTGTGTAAGTTGAACTTACCATAACAGTAGCTGTTTGAATAATCACTGCTGTAATAGCCTCAGCTATACCTGTTATATAGATGTAACAGACAGACAGCTTCCAAAGTTTCAGGGCACCTTCCATGCACAAAAACTGGCAAATAGCTCAAGATGAGCTTACTAAAAGAAACGGTTGGGCATGAAGCCCTTCAAAGCTTTCCTTCCAGCACTGAGGGGAAAGGTGAACCCTGAAAGGAGAAGGCTAGGAATAACAAAAACAAATGTACACACACTGGCATAAAAAAATGCACAAAAAACAAGGGGGGGGGTGGAGGAAGGAAGCGGCTACTGCAGCAGTGATCATTTGAACAGCTACTGTTATGGTAAGTTCAGCTTACACAACTATCCTATGTTCTTCATAGTGATTGCTGCTGCAGTAGCCTTAGCTATATGGGTAGATTACTACAGCTAACTGCATTTGGGAGTTGGAGGGACAAGGGTCCAGGAGCCTCTGGACAATGGTCCTAGCAAAGCATGATCTAGACCTGGAGAAGGAATTCAGCTTACAGTGCTTTGTAAAAACATGTATAGGAGACCAAGTAGAGCTTCTAGAATACTTCTAGAATCCAACCCCTTCCAACAAGCCATAGAAGAAGCCAAAGTCACTGTAGAGTGGGCCTTGACCCTGTCTGATAATAGATTTGTCACTGTGAGTATAACAAACGGTCATATCCTTAGACTATTTTGACATTGGTTGTCCCTTCTTCTTACCTTCATAAGAAATGAACATTGATTCAATGATGTGAAAGATTTATTTCTGTCAAAATAATACCTGAGTTGCCTGTGGACATCCAAGGTATGTAGTATCCTTTCTACCTCACTTTTAGGTTTAGGAAGAAAACTTTGAGATGGATAGTTTGATTTAGCGTAAACTCTGATACCGCTTTAGGCAAAAAAGAAGGGCTAGTTCTCAAAGAAACTTTGTCCTTCTGGATAATGAGGTAGGGTTGACTCACCATATGAACTGTAACCTAGATGCCCTTTTTGCAGAGGTCAGAACAATCAATAAAACAGTCTTTCATGTTAAGAACCTCAAGTCAGCCAGATTAGCTGGTTCAAATGGAGCAAGTGTTAGCTTCTCTAACACAAAATTAAGATTCCAAGCAGGGGCCATCGGTTTACTTGGAGGCCTCTTATACAAGAGCCCCTTTCAAGAACATTTTGACATGTGACTGCCTGGAAAGAGGAGTATCCATTGGTAGACAAGTGGAAATGGCCAATAAATAAACCCTGACAGAGGAATAAGAAAAGCCATAGGATAGTAACTCACACATGTATTGTAAAACCAGAGAACAACTATCCCTCAAAGGGTTCTGCTTATGTTGCTGGCACCAACTAGAAAACATTTTCCTTTTGCTAATATATGATTTTCTAGTAGCAGGCGTTCCTGCTTCCATTAGTAACTGCTGTACTCCCTCAGAAAACAGGTGCCTAAAAGGCATTAACACCCTATCATCCAGTCAGTCAGTTGAAGATGACTGATCTTGTGGTGTATCAAACAACCTTTTTCTTGTGTGAGTAGCACATTCTGTGAGGAAGCTTGTGGTAATTCCCCTGGACATTTCCAAAAGAAGGGAGAATCACAGCTGCCTGGGCCAGAAGGGCGTTACCACAATGATCTTGGGGGATTCTTTCTGAATCTTCAGAAGTAATGTGGATATTACTGGAAAGGGTAGAAAGGCATAAAAGAACATTCTTGTCCAAAAAAACAAAAGGCATCCGTCTTACAGGCCTACTTGCATGGAGTCCTGGAACAGAATTTTGACAGATGATTGTTCAGAGATGACGCAAAGATGTCTACCTGAGGAACTCCCCGCAGATGTATCAAATCTTGGAAGCCCCCTGGAATCTAGTTTCCATTAGTGAAGGTCTGCCCTGGTCCTGCTCAGTTTGTTTGCCACACAGTTTTACTCTGACGGAATGTAGGATGCCTGTGCAGTGAGACTGCACTGTGAAGCTATATCCCAAGCTAACATGGCTAGCCAGCAAAGGGGGTAAAACCTGGTTCTCCCTTGGTTGTTGATGTATCACATCACTATGGTATTGTCTGTAACCACTTGAACAGATTCCAGGGGAAAAAAAGATGGTTCAGAGAATTGAGTGCCTTGATCAAGGCAAGCATCTCCTTGCTATGTGTGTGTGCTTGCATCTGTCCTAGGTGTTCCACACCCCTGCAGTTTTATCTCTCCTGAAACTGCTCCCCAAGCTAAGTTTGAAGCATCTGTAGTGGCTGACAGCTTTGGTGCAGGGAGGGAGAAGGGGAGACCTTGATTTAGGGATATCTGTTGCCTCCACCAAGTGATTTCGCTTCTGACAAACCCCAGTACTGGGATCTGAAAAGATAAAGGGTGTTGATGCTGGAACCAAAGGATTTCAGATACCACTGTATCTTTCTCATGTGGAGTCTTGCCAGGGATATCATGAGAATCATAGATGACATGAGACCCAAAATCCTGAGGTCCTTCCTCACAATGACTGAAGTCTGAGTGGATAAACTTACAAAGAGAGCTAAATAATCATCTATTTTCCTGTGAGAGAAAATCTCATTAAAGTAAGGTGTCTAATTGACATCAATCCTGTCTGATGGAGTCAAGAAAGACTTCTGAATGTTCTCTTGGAATCCCAGCTTGTGCAAGAGATCTCTCATCCAACACTGAGATTCCTGATGTTTTGAAAAAGACTCTGCAAAGATAAGCTAGCCATCTAAATATGGAAAAATGTGGATATCATGTAGCCTAAAATGAGCTATAAATGGAGCTAGACACTTTGTGAACACTCTGTGTGCATTGTATAGTCCAAAGGGGACAGCAGAGAACTTATAATGTGATCCAGACACACAAAACCTTAAGAAATGCTTGATGTCTAGATAAACAGAAATGTGAAAATAAGCATCTTTAAAGTTTAGCGTTACCAGGAAACTTGAAAAAGAAAAAAGAGGTGACAGGTTGTGAAGTGACATCTTTAAATTTAGGCAGGTTTCGGAAAGAAAGATCCAGAACTGGGGTTGTGAAGTGACATCTTTAAATTTAGGCAGGTTTCAGAAAGAAAGATCCAGAACTGGTGTGTTTTCTTTCTTTCTTTGGGACTAGGAAAATCCTTGAATGAAACTTCCTCCCCACCTGGGAAGGAGGAAATAGTTCTATCATTCCTTAGTCTGATCTGCAGGATGGGGAATGACCCCTGGAAAGCAGGAATTTCCTCCCACTGCCATCTGTAACCCTGACAAATGATTTTCAGAACCCATCTGTCTGAAATAACCTGTTGCCAAAGAGAAAAATGCAGATTCAGACTTTATAGAAGAAAAGAGGGCCAGGGTGGGAGGGCACAAGTTCTCTTGAATAGTCATTCAGACTTGTTGGAGTGTCCTTGGTTTTTGGAGGTATGACACTTCAGTTTGGAACCTCCTAGCCACTTCTTAAACATCCTTTTACCTGAATTTGGTTGAGAATGTTTATTCTGTTTTTGCTGAAATTGGTTGAGGAAAAAGAAAATCCCTTGGCCAATTTAGAAAAGGAGGGCTGAAAAATTTTAGAAGTTCCCTGGATCAGCTTGTCCTTTTTACCACACTTCTTGATCGCCTCTGCAGCAGAGGGGCCAATCACTAAATCTCTATTCAAGGGAGAATTTAAAATCTCATTTTTACAAATAATTAGGAAACTTCTCTGTATGGAAGTTCTGAGATTCTCTAGTGTTCAAGCACCTAATAAAAACCTTACTGTGAATATCCAAACTGATAACAGATGATAGAAATATTTTCTTTAAAACTTTCCAAAGTATAAATCAACTAACGAAAGTAGGGCAGCACAAGCTGGTTCAAGTCGAATTTTCTTTGTTAAAAAAAACACAAACAAGTGATCCAAATAGTAGCTGAAAAAAAAAACAGAATAAAATGTAGAAATTCATCATTCCATTTATATACCTGTTTAAAAGCATGGGAGTGGCTTACTAGGGTAGCTGGGTTGTAAAAGACAATTAGAATGTTTACTAGCTAAACACCTCTTCGTTGAAGGTTGGGCATTGGGCTGGCAACTCGACACACTAAAACAAATCTACTGTCAATCATTAGCAGACCGGAGTTCCACTGTGGCAACCCCTAACCGGGAAAAGCCGAAAAAACAAACAACAAAACTAGCTAAACACCCCTTCGCCCATACACCAGTGTAATATTCGACACAGTGCTGCTCTACTTCAAGCTCTGTGATATTAAGATATGTTAAACTAAACTAAATGTTAAACTAAAAATTACAGATTAATAATTACTAAACCATCATGAAAGCATTTCATTGTAGTATCAAAAAAGAAAAAAGTTAACATAAGTCTTCAAATCTTTTCTACCAACATTCAGAAACAATTTAACATATATTGCATTAGTCTATTAGAACTTTTACAGGTCTGTGTGTCAAGTGGGAAATCCAACTAAAAATTCAAAAATAAATATTAAATAATACATAACACTACATTATGTTGGGCTAAAAACAATACATATTATTTAAGAACACTGAGTACAAAAAAAAATCCTAAATAAAAGCCTGTCACACTCTTGAGAATATATATATGTGCATAAGTCTATTCATGTCAAATGAGAAATCTATTAACACATTTTAAAGTAAAATGCACTCAGAAATCTATCAAAAATATATGAAATATATATGAAAATTCTAGTGGAAAAACAATTGTTTATGCTCACAGCAGTGATATTCGCTCAGGTCTGCAAACCCTACAAAAATGTATAAATAGAACCCCGTTTAAAATTTATGAATTTTATAATATTAGAGACAATATCAACATATAGTTTATCTGTCCCTAATACTCAGTATTTGCCTAGTTAAGCTCAAACACTGTGTATTAAAATGTTGCAACCTAAAAAGGCTAAACTGTCATGAAAAATCATGTATGTGCTATACGGAATCAAGCTCTGCTGTTTGTTAAGCCAAAAAAATTTACAAAGTTAATAGCTAATAAAACTGTTAATAATTGTAAATAAATAAAGTTCACATTTTGTCTTGTAAACAATGGGACAACTTTCTTAGCTCTAGTATACTTTTATACTTTTCAGTGAGCAATAATAGTTTAGTCCAGGCTTTCTAAGAAAGTTCAGCTTTAGCTGCCACAGAAGTTCTTGTTGTTCTAAAGTATTTGGGATGTCTCCTTCAAGTTCGGTTAGGGTGGATGTGATCAAGTATTTGAAATTTAAACCCAGAGTGTCTTCTGTTGAGTTTAAGGTGGCTAGCCAGAGCATTGTCTCTACATTTAGACTGGATCTTGGATAGATGGCCTGACACCTTTGTTTTGGTTTACTAATAGTCTTTCCCACATAAAATGCATTGCATCCATTGTGACTAGCCCTGTAAACAGCTGGTGTAGATTTGCAGTCTCCACCTGCATTAATCTTAATACGTTTCTTTAAATATGGGGAATAAAAAGAGTCTCCCTCTTGAATATGGGTGCAAAATGATCATTTTGTTTCACATTTTTCTTGTTCCTTTCCTGTTGTTTAGTTTTCCTTTTACAAACTCCTAATATTTCTAGCCTTCCTCTATAAAAAAGTCGGGGCATCACCCAAAATATCTACAATATAAGGGCTTTCTGTTATTATTTTCCAGTTCTCCTTGATAATATTCTTAGTACAATGAAAATCCATAGTATATGTCAGTATGAAGATGTATTTTGATTTATTGTGCACAGATTTCCTAAAACTTTTTCCAATGGATCAGTTTAGTGTGAGTGCATTGGTATTTTTAAGCTCGACGATTAGCTCAAAAATGTTTCTTAACATTTGGTTCTCATATCTCCTTGTTAAGAAATCGTTTTCCAAATCATTAAGGTTTCTCAGAAAAGGTTCCATCTTTGTGGTTATTCTAGCTAACCTACATCCCTGGGACTTAACCACGTTATATTTTGTCTAGGTGGGATGCAGATTTTTATTATGAAGTAAGAAGTTCACTCTTGTTGGTTTTCTGTAAAGATCAGTGGAAATTCTGCTGTTGTTAATATCCTTGTAAATTAGCATGTCTAAGAACATGGTTTAGCTGGAACTGTGGGAGGAGGTGAAACACAGGAAGGTAGTTTAATTGAGATACCTGATCAACTATTCTAGCTGTAAAGTGTCACCTTTCCATACAATAAAAACACTGTTGACAAAACAAAGATAACATGAACTCTTAATATCAACAAATGCAGACACAAACCAGGAACCACCAAAATCCAAAGCCACAGGACCCGAATCTCCAATCTCCAAAGAATGTAATTTCAAACCACCAAGGTTAAAAACGACACCTTTATTCAGACGTTGTCAAAATCACATAAGTAAACAACCAACAATAAACCAAGTGCTTTCGCTCGGTTATTACCGAGCTTCTTCAGAGTTAAAAATGTTTGTGGTGTGGTTAGCCGTGTTAAATACTGAATACAAAATCACATGACATGCCCTCCCCCCTCCAATGAACCACCCCTAATCAATTTTTAAAAACATAGTGTATGTAAAATGTCGTATAAATATTTAGTGAACCTTCTGATCTAAAAACAAAAACCAAAATGTAATCCCAACAGTATCAAAAAATGTGAAATGTATACTGTATGACAAAGCGTATAAAAATGTATATGAAAAAAATATATAAAAGATGATAATAAGGAACAAATAAATATATATGTGTATGTAACACAGATAAATCTATATGCACATAAATGTGTATACAAAGTCCCACTCATTGCAAGATGTATCAGTTACCTGACCAAGACATAAAATTGCATAACAATACATGCAATACCAGTCTGCTTGATGGTGAAATTAAACCACCTGTTGTGAACCCCATTATAGTCATGCCCCTCTTAGTTTGAGAACACTGTTTATGTTCAAAGCATCATTCATACCCGGTGGACTGACTGCATCCAATCTAAGCTGCCAAAACAATTCCCGTATATACACATTTATGTGCATATATATTTATCTGTGTTACATACACATGTATATTTATTTGTTTCTTATTATCATCTTTTATATATTTTTTTCATATACATGTGATTTTGAATTCAGTATTTAACTAACCACACCTTTCTAGCTGTGCTTATGTACCATTATGGTGTCTTTTAAAAGAATCCACAGCTGCTTCTATGCAGTAATTGTGCAACAATAATGTTTCTTGTTTTTCTCAAAAAGTCCACAGAATCTTTTATATATTATCTGCTCTTCTTGGCTAGGAGTTTCAATAAGTAATCTAGGTATATGGCCATTGAATTTCTAATGTTTATTTAAAGATTATTAATGAACAGAAACAAATGATTTCAGGTCATCTGTCACTTTCTTTTACTGAAACTACCCTACAAGAAGGCTTTGACTCTTCTATATGCACGACAGAATGGTGGAAACACAGAAACTAAAGTATATTATATCTGCAGTGTGACAGTCAGTATATAGGATATCCCAGTTATTTCTAACTATGTCACAAACTATATTAATGTTACTTGCAAAGTCAAAGTAATTTGCAGCATATAATTTCACTGTATTTCTTACTTGCTGCCCTTGTTTTTGTAGTATTAGTATTCATTTTGGGTATCATTTGCATCATTTTCTCTTTTTCTTCTAGCATTATAGTAAGGTTGACATTTACCTTTATGCCTTTATTTCCATGCTAAACAATCTGCCTTATCTTATCTTTCCTTTCCTAAATTCCTTCCCTAGTTCATTAGGGTCAAGAGCCAGTGCTTCACATAAAGCATCATCATTTGGCTGTAGTCAAGATACATGAAAACAACATCTAAGAAGTCAGTCCCTATCAGAATACTTATAGGTAACTCTTTTTAGAATGGGTAAATAGTGTCATATATACCCCAAGATTACCAGATGGAGCTCATCATCATGCCACAGCAAAAAATATCTACAAAGCGTTTATACAAATAAGGGATTTTAAAAACATCAAGTGTCACAAGCCAACATGGATCGCCTAAAGACTTCAAGGTGTGTACTTAAATCATTTTAAAAACCTTTAGTATCTAAAACAGTTGTGCATTCTCTGTTTTAAAATACTCAAAAGTTGCTCAGAGATCATTCCTTGTTAACAACATCAACAAATAATATACTTGTAGCCTGTTGTCTAAAAAAGCCATATAATGATGGGGATCTCACAATAAATTGCATTGCATTATAAGTGTGTCTTGTCGGCAGGACAAATTTCAGTACTGTTCAAAAAAATTTAGGTCTGTGCTTGTTGTTGTTCAAAACTAAAATGTGAAGACAAATTATGACATTTTACTCAGTTAATACTCCCTTTACTTTCTTTTCACAGATGTCAACAAAAACCCAGGTGCACTGCTAGTTGGGAGGTATAAAAGCACTAGGTTTCCTGGAAAGCATTAAATGCAGTAAGTTTTCTGTGAACAAAGCCTTGAAGGCTAAAAATGTCCTGCCAAAGTTTTAAAGTGCATTTAAGAGATAGTTCTAGAGAACAACATTTTAAATGTTTTGCTAAATCTATTATTTGGTATAAACGCTTTGTGAATTTTTTGCTGTGGCATGATAAAGAGCTCCATCTTTTAAACAATTTTGGGGCATGAACACACTATATTATCAAAAAATTTACTTAAGTATTCTACAAAGGGACTGGACTGACTTTAGATGTGAAAGTTAAAAGAAATAGAAATAAATTCTTCATTGTATAGGAAGCCAGCCTAAAAATAATGTTTTGCATAACAGTAGTATGCACCCTGGTTTTACAAGCAAATGAATGTTTGAAGACAGATATAGCATCATTGCGGCACACATGATGATGATGCATGTGATTTATGTGAAGCACTGACTTCTTTTTAAAAATTTAGTTTAGGGTATACAATGGAAGAAAACATGCAAATGACCCATGCATAATGTGAATACTATAACAACTTCAGGCACAGCAAGAAATATAGTGAATTATATACAAGATACCACCCACTGACTTTTTGCAAGTAAATATTAATATAGTTTCAGCATTTAGAAATAACTGGGATATCCTATTATATGAAGTGTGAGAATGGAATGATGAAATAGGAGAGAGGACCATCTTTTCCCTTTAGTCTCTTAAAGACAAGTAAACTACAAGTGCTACAAGAAAAAATATGAGCCAAAAAAATATGGAAGTCTGATAGGATGGGCACGCTTGCCTGCAGGGATGAGCAGTGTCCAAAGGGGATTTTGGTGGGGGGTTACAAATAGTTTCCAGGGAGGTTTCTTCCATTTATACTCACTTTTATGCTGATTGTCATATAATATACTTTAGTTTATTGAAGGACAGAATTTAAAACATATGAAGAGAGATAAGAAATAAAAAAAGCAATCTGCACTACTTCACTACTTTTTTATAATAGGGTAGAGGGCTCATGGAACCCTAGTTTTCAGAATGTTGGTCATACTAAAACATTTCATATCAAAATTCAAAATGCAAGGGGAGCAAATTATAAGACACATTTTGTGTGCAGCACCAATCCTCAACAACTTTATGAAAATATCTGCACTATAGACAAAGTTTTTTTTTGCATTCTGAGGAATCAAAATGGAAATTTAGGAACTGTACTTAATGTGTAGAAATGTGAAATCACATACAGGACAAAAATAAAAGAAACTATAATCAAGAACTTAACCTTATTAAGAATTAATTACCTGGTGCTTTTGGCCTAGTACTGTCTGGCTCAGGGTTGCCACCTGGATGAGAGGGATCCGTTTCTTTCACAGCTGTAAAAATAGAAATATCAACAAAAATGGATTAAAGGTACAAAAAGTGGATTACAACTGTGTCTCTCAGGGAGTGCAAGTAGCTTTCCATAGCCACATTTGTCTTAATGGTTGCATGTACCTGTACAAATAAATCCAGAAATTCAGTACTTTACCATGTGTGCTCTAAGCAAAGGAAATACTAAATCTTATTGTTCAGAATATGTTTAATAAAAGCAATGCAATTTCATGTAATAGGCCTTTAACAATTACAAATAAATCATCCAAATAACATTTACAGCATATCACATGGTGCAAAAAATAACGGTTAATACAAAATATTTGTCTTCAAGTAGGCCCATAAAAATATTTGCATGGCTGATGGCAAATTTAGACACCATAACTGTGCCTCATAGCTGAGAAAAAGAAATAACCGTTAAAATAAAAGAAATTGTTCCGTAAACAAAACTTCAGTAATTCAACAATAAAAGAAATGAAATCAGCTTCCTGTACAAAATAAGACAAAGCTATGAAATCAAACTCATTTAGAGACTAGGCATATTAATAAACAAATAATCCTGTTTCTAGTTAATGGTATAAAGTTCAGTCAAACAATGGCCACTATCTCAGACACGTGATGGAAGCTGTGCAGCATAGTTCTTAACTAAAGTACCCAAAACACTCCTCACTTGCTCTATGGAACTACCTTATCTGAGAAACAATTGGTCTCCTTGGAAGACTAATAACATTTTTATGAATCTTGAGAAGAACATAAAACAATGAAATATGAGGTCTAAATAGCAGAAGTTTATCAGCTGTACTTTCCAAAAAAAAGACTTTCAACAACTGTGATTAACTGTGCTTTCTAAATCTTCTCTAAATTAATATTGCACATGACTAAGAAGGCAAACATACACTTTCTCATATTCATTAGTATTATTCCACAATGTATAACACATACTCAGCTAGAATTCAATATACAACACAATATTATCCAGGTTTATATGATATCATTGAAGATTTACATCATCAAACAGCATTTCATCAGAAATGCCAGTTATTGAACCCCTGTACCCCAGCCCCCGCATATTATATATATACCAAATCTGTGATTGCACTACAGTGGAGAAAGGGCAAATGTCCTGATTCCCACTGTAATATGATTTCAGTCAGAATGGTTAAACGAGTGGTATGTTCAATAAAATGCCATTTGAAATACCATTCGATGATGTAAATCTTTGATAAAATCATCGGGACCCCTTTGTCCACTGCTTTACTACAAAAGCTCCTATAGTGAGACATGTTGGTCAAAGCAAGCATCCAATCCTTTTTTAGATCAAAATACAAATTTTTAAATTTACTGAGTTTTCTTCAAATCCTTTTTAACAATAGTATAGTGTGGATTCCATGAGTAAAAAATGTTTCATTTTTATCTCAGTCAGACAGCCACAGTATACAATAATAATAAATGGTGACACCTGAAATATTTTAAATAATTTACTGGTTCTTTTTCTTCAGAACACTGAATTCTCTCAAATGTATATACCTAACTACTCATTAAGCATATTAGAAATACTGAATGGGACATTGTGGGTCATCTAGGCTTTGTGCGAGAATTAGGAACAAAACTCAGTACCAGCAAGTGGAATCACTGAGTTCAGTTGCTGAGCTCAGCTAAAAGCAATAAAACAAAGCACACATGGTGATATGACTAGTCCTGATTAATAATCTAAGTTGAATAAGTGCTCATCTTTCATCTTCTACTTTTTTCCATTTTGGCATGGAGTCATTGTATTATATCAAACATGGCTGGTGATAACATAGACATTTTAAATAATTTACTGCCTGTCTTCTCATCACAACATTTACTCTTCATATCAATGCATTTACTTTCTCTCACTTCACTGCCATTTTTTGTTATAATTCTTCGGCTTCCAAAAAAATAATCTTCCCCTATTACAGGGTCAAAAATCCCATTTTGTATGGTAAAATATAGTGCATTTTTTCTGCTTTTAATTATGAAATTTCTAGAAAGGTAGTGACCTTTTGCTTATAGAGTCTTTATATTATGAACAAAGGTGGTTTTATCTGATGTAAAATTTTTTGGTGAACTTTCTATAAATGAAGAATTAAGAGCATTTCAAAACACTGATTTAACCATATAGGCATGGGCTGACACGGTTTGCGTATTACACAGGAAATAGCTTAATCTTTGAAGGTGTCCAATGCATATATGCCTGCTCTACTTGCCATTGAAACCAAAATCGCAAAATGAAAGGAGTACACTGTTTCACATTGCTGCTACTGCTAGAGTATCACAGACTCAGTCTTCAGCCATTTTTAAGTTAGGAAAACTATTAAATAAATTAAGGCTTGCATTTTAGAATCTACAGACTTGACATGAAAATATGAGTCTCATAACTGGTAAGAATGACATTTTAGTAGCTATTTAGGTGCCCAGTGGGTCAAAAATAAATTGAAAATAATAGACTTTCAGACAACAATGGCCATTTACAGAGGGATGTCAATATGACTGAAAAGTGCTTAAGTTCAGTACTGTTTCAACTGTTATTTTGTAATTAAAGAAACAACATATATCACAGAGGGAGAAGGCCATGGGATTTGTCATGATCCAGAGTTACACTAATCCTTTTATGGCCCAGTGCTAGCAACTGAATGTGCACCAAAGAAGATCTTCTTTGTTATTATCTTTTTTATTTCCAATGTTACTCATGCTTCACTGATAATTTCTTTGTATGGTCTGATAGTAAATAAAATGTATTTGGTTTAATTGGCACGTTCAAGGCAGCAAATGTTTTTGAAATGAATTTTTTGTTGGAATTCCATCAAAAATGTGTTGTTTTTGACCTACTAATACAAAAATACTGAAAGTAGTCAGCTAATAAAAAAGGTACCAGTACTTGAATAGTATGGAATAAAAAAACTATTGCTAAAGACAAATGATTACAACCCAAAGGCATATAGCATGCTAAATTGTTGAAAGTAAACCTTGTAGTCATATGCTTTAAATTACAGGCTTTACAATTAGTCCAATTAGACTTCTTAATGAAATTGAAAAGGACGTGCAGGATGTTAGAATCCTTCATCTAGACCATTGTGTTACACACATTTTGACTGTGCCAAAGGACTATCATGTGATGGTGGGCATTCTAAACATTTAGCTTTTGATTTAATTTACAGCATGGGTTCCCCAAGCAAAGTCTAAAGTGAAGAATAGCTGGGTAATTCTGCACATATGCATGCATATCTGTCACTTAGTGGCTAATGAGTCTATATTTTTTGACATGACAAATCAGAACTGAAAATCTCTGGTGGAAAACAATCTCAAGGTTATACTGAATAAAACAGGACTGAGAGGCACTTGTGCTTGTAATAACTGCAAGCATTGCAAATTTACTGGGGACAGACTATAATTTTATTATGAAAAATATTAAGACCAGCTATGAGACACTTGGCTATTTTATCTGTTTTCCCCAAAATGTTATCTATGCTGAATGTTGCACAGCCTGCTTAACATTTTATTTTAGTCACACTTCTATATCTTTAAGTTGCAGAATCTACAAGCATACATATGGAATAAGATAAGCAATACATTTAAATAAACACAATGTCTCGTGAGGAAGTTTTAAGTTTTAGATACAGTGATTATGAATGTTGGAAGTGGAAATTTGAAAAATCAGCTGGAATTCTGTTAATGCAGTTGATGAGTGATAAATGGTTGTTCCTGTCCTGGTTTAAATGAACTTGCTTTAAAGAAATGCTCACTTAAGCATGAAGTGAATGCAGACATTATAATAATGTTTTTAACTTATTTTTGAATTGTTGTCTCAGTCTAGTTAAATGAAAGAATTCTGACTTTTTTGTCTGATGAAGTCTCATTAAATGAAACAAAAGCACTAACATTATGTGTTAATACAGTGTTGCTACTGTTTTGATGTTTCTTATTTTCTATGCTTCCTTGACAAGCAAGAAATATTGAAGTACAAGCATACTCTGATGTAGACTAACCAGAACAGCTAAGCTTCACCCAAGAAGACCAAAGAGAGAGAGAAGGAAGTGATATATAAATGTTTGTGGTAAGTTGGTACCTGCCTTACTCAGAACTTATGTATGACAGACCTTCTCAGATGTCAGCATAGTGAAGGTAAAGTTTCCATCTCTGTTACTAGAACTGTCATAAGTGAATTGGCTTAATAAAATATTACTGAATACATTTTACTTGGAAATAGTTACTATAAATTTGGAAATACAGGAGTCATGCTGAATGCATATTAGAAAGGGAAAGTCTTTGTTTCAGTGGTACTCTTCTAAATGCTACCCTGTAATGAAAGACAACTGTTACATTTTACAGGTATAAAGGGATGCCTTTAGCTATGGCTCTTTTTTATACTAGCATGGCACAGGTATCATAACTTTTACCATGTTCCTCTGCTTCTGTAGAATCATATAGATATTGCCATCAGCATTAAAGAGGATCTTCTCAATTATTCCATTTTTGTTACAAAGTTTATAAGAAGCCAATAGAACATGGAATATTAGTTTCATATGTTACACATAATAATTATGCTACAAATGGTGCTTAGCTATTAAACTGCTCTTAGAACTTTACCATGAAGAAAATGACAAACTTGCTAATGGCACTTTGGGAAAGTGAGATTTTCAGATGTACCGTATTTCTCTGTTATGGAGATGGGGTTAAGCCCATGAGATACACAGGTGAAGGTAAGGGCATGAGTAATGGGTGGTAAAGAATTAAATAGGTTCATCAATATATGAAATAAAACTTTGGAGTTTGAATGGGGGTGAGGGATAGCTGAAAAAACTGACAATGCTGCCTCTCTACATTAAAAGTAGACATCCTATTTATACAAGAAATGCATTTAAAAATATGTAGACAGACTGGAGTTTAGAAGTGCAACAATATCATCTACTCCTATGTAAAAAGCCATGAAGACACCTTGCCTTAATTAACACCAGTACTTGTTAGAAGAAGAAGCAAATATGTGAAAATGACAACAGAAGGATTATAACACATAGAGCAGTTATGATCAGGTTCCATTTATTGTTCAACATGAACTGGGTCACCAGAGCCCACCAGATGTATTAACACCTTCTTTGTTTATCTTGCTGAAAAAGTTAAAGAAAGTTAAACTCAGGAGAGGTGGCATCAAAGAAGCCTGCGATTTCATGTTAGCCACTAACATAAATGTCCTGGTAGAAATTTGTCAATTCGAGCCCTTAATGGCATAATGTGGGCTTTTATTCAGTAAAGGCAGAATAAGGGCAGATTGTTAAAGGTTAAAGACAGGGTATTATAACTGTTTAAGAACAAAAAGGCTGAGAAGCTGAAGAATAAACTTATTTTCAGCATATTGAGGAGAAAGTACATTCACCGGAAAACTACTGCAGTAATTTTAATAAGTCACTCAAAAGGAAGGTAACATAATTCAAAGTACTAACCTGATGCACTGGACAAAAGAACAGCAGATTTCTAAGTTACTCCATGTATAGCTCAATAACAAATATAGGGAAATAGTATTAAAAATCTAGCTGGTTGGTATGTGAAGCAATTAAGACAGGTATAACAAACCAGTTTAATATAAACCCAGAACAATGGAATCATTGTCCAGAAATGTGTGCATGCTAGCTGTTGTATTAGACTGCAGTAGGAGAAACCTCAGCTGCTGTCTGCAAACAATGTCTTTTATTTAAATACAAACAAAAGTATGTGAGTTTGATGAATAACAACATTTAGAATATAATGATCAAAAGATAGGTGTCTTATGTTTAAAGATGGGAAGAATATATTACAAGAAAAGGATATGCCAATTTTATACGTCTTTTCCAGGCTACCTAAGGCTATAGCAAATTCTACGGTTAAAAAGGGCTGCTGACAGGTACCATAATCTATATTTATTTCTGTACTTATCACTGCAATACTCCACTACTCATTTTAAGAAGACTAAAATAATTAAGGCAGAATATCTTAAAGACAATTCTGCTTGCAGCTTCAACTTTCATTAACTTTAAAGGGATATTAAACTGTATGCAAAATTTGTTGAATTCTTGGGAAAACAATGGAAAGATAGGAACTGTAATAATCAAGCAGATGTGAAAAACATGAATTAGATTAATAAAATGATGTATAATCAAGAACTGAAACATTATATAAGATTACCTGAATTTTCTGGAATGGTCTCACCTTGATTGTGGGTGCCTCCACCCTCAGACTGTTCTGATTCTTTACCAACTGAAAAAAAAATAAATAAATAAGATAGCTGGCAAATAACACGCTCTTAAGGTTGTAATACACATCAGGGATTGCAAATAGCAGCCTTGATCTGATCAGTGGAACAGCTATTGGAGCTGACAAATGAAGCTGTGTATCAGCTATGTCAGAGCTTCACTTTAAAATATTAATAGTTGTAGATAATAATGAAGATGTATATACCCAGGTCACTTTAAAATATATTTTTCTTTTTACCGCACTGGATTATCTCAAATTTGTTAACTATGTTACAGACAGGGAATACACACTTTTGGTTATCTGATCTTTCTGCAAATAATAGGAACAAATAAATAAGCACCAAACAAGATGAATAATTAGCCTACCTAAGAGTAACAAGAAAGACCAGCAAAAAAAAAAAAAAAAACAGGGTGTGACTAAACATGTTGATTATTTTAAGTCTAACTAATCATAATGATTCTTCAATTTTCCCCAGTTTTTACATGTGATGTCAAATTTCACCTCCTCTCTCATTTCAATGCCACACCTCTGACTTCTTCAACATTCATACACCAATAAAACAAAAGTCCAACGATAGTAACTGAGAATCAGGCACTGAAACCTCAGCAAAGAGGAGTAACGGGACATATAGACCTATATTAAATGGAAATCCAACAATTGATTTAATAAATACAGTTGATATTGCAACTAATAGTGTCCTTGGACAAAAAGAATCTAGCCTCAGGGATGAAACGAGTACTATTAACAACTTGACGGAAACTAAAAACTTTTCCCTGGCTTTTACATTTACTTATTGCCCGGAAGCTATCGACATCCAGAAAATAGTAAGAAAATACTGGTTCTGCTTATCATTAGATAAGGATATTTCCAGTAAAACTGAACAATTTCCAACTATCACATTTAGGAGGGGACTAAACATGAAAAACTTACTGGAAACTAAATGTAAAGTGAAGAAAAACAATTTGGGTACACATAAATGTGGGGCATGTAAATACTGCCCCTTTATAGACACTTCAAATACTTTTACAGTCAGAAAAGAAACTTTTGCCATCTGGGATGTTTTTAGTTGTAATACAAAGTCCATAGTCTACTTAGCCTAATGCCAACATTGTACGTCATTTTACATAGGGAAAACAGACCGCCGTTTGAGGGACAGAATATACGAGCATTTATACGCAATCAGCAGGAAGAAATGTGAAAACGCTCTAGCTAAACACTGTGAACAGAACAGTGGACATAAATTCAAATTCATGGTGATTTGCCAAATAAACAACAATAGCATAGGAGTTAGGTCCCTCAACGACAGTCATATTAAACTCCTGCTTGAGAAAAGGGAACTAAGTTGGCAATTGTGCTTACGAGTGTTTATGGATCCAGGCCTTAATGAAACATGTTCTATAACATGTATTTTAAAATTAAGGAGCCTTTGGAGATAGATCATCTGTGACGTTGTTGCCAAATTGTAAGTTTTAGTAGCCCATTAAGATATGGCAGATAGTCCTCACATGTTTAGTACTGCTTATACAATAAATATTAGTGATTTATATATCCCTACAATTATTTAGCATCTCTATGAACTTTATGACCAACCTGGGAGGGAGCTGCCTGATGAGTTATAAAAGTCATAGTAAAAAAGACATGTTTGAAGTAAGGTTAATAGTATACCTTACAGGATTGGTTTTTACTAACTCGACCCTATTTTGTACTAATGAGTGGTTGGGTTAATAAGTTTTAGGCAACAGGACATAATTTTAACATGAATATTAATTCATTGGCATTAGTAGCCTGTATACATCATTGTTTTAGCTACCGATAATGATAACATAAACCAATGGTAAGATGTTAAGTATGTAAACCTAAATTAGTGATAGGGGAGCTAACTAAATAATAAGCACTTTAGTCATCTTGTCACAAATATACGAGTGTAACCAACACTACAGAGTACGGATTTTGAATTTATTTAGATAGCCTCTATAGTCAACTTTGAATAAAGTACTCTATATGTGCTGTTGGTACCATCTTTCAGACTAGTAAACAGATACACTACGTCCTTTCACTATTCCAACTCACCACAACATCAACAAGTGAATCATTAAGGCTAACATAAGGAGTTACGGGACTCCAGCAGTAACAACTTTTTAGCATGCCAGGTTTAACAACTGTTTCTTGCTCTAAAGATTAAACTTATTACTAATTATTACTGTGAAGTGCGATTGATGCTACTCCTGTTGATTTGCAACAAGGTAGGCAGAGAAGTTCAAATAACTTAATGTGTAAGCTATATAGCAATTGACAATGTAGGTTTGATGCTTGCTTGTAATATTAAGGTTATTCCTTTAAGAGCTAGTCAAGTACGGAGCTGGGTTTGATTGGTCAATTTCTTGATTTTGTAATTATTTGAACTTTATCGCTGGGTATGGAACTGTTTGTCTGAAGAAGTCCGGATAAGATCCGGACGAAAAGCGCTTTACGTACGTTGACCCAGTTTTACATGTTGACTCAGTTTTATGATTTTTGGTTTTATATTTTTTTACTTGGTCATAGAAATACATAATAAATTCAGTGGATTATCTGTGGACTACGTGTGTTTCTTCAACATTCATGCCAGACTGTCACAGCTTTCTGTCATGCAATCCATTCAACTCTTGGTTGGACATCCTTGTCTCTTCTTGTCTTATTCCTGTCTTTCCCAAATTTGAGTCATTTTCCCAAATTTGATTCACTAAATTATCACTAAACAATCTGTTCTGCTCGATCTTCTCTGCTACTGGAGTTACACGGCTTCAGCTCTGATGTTTTCAGTTCTTCAGCTGTCCAACAATGTGCATTCTAATATTTACAATATTCTAATATTTATAAATACTTAAACACTGGAATGATATTTGTAAAACATCTGAACATAGTAATGGATGTTATAACAAGGAGCACTGACTGTAAGAACAACTTCAGACATGATTAACTGAAGGTAAATTTTAAGGAATCATTGCAGATTATGGTATCATACAAAAGTGTCTCTGCTAAGAACAATACTATTCAAAAAGCACCAGCGACAAGACAAAAACATTTAATAAAAGTCTTGGTTGCAGTTCTCACTATGGACAATCTTGTCTAGATTATAGTAGTTACGTTTGGCAATTAGTGCAGAGGAATAAGGTTATGAGCTGTTAATGGACTACTTTCTGTGGTACAATATTTCATTCCCTCAAAATTCATATTCGTACTGTGACCTTGAAGAGATTACTTAACCAGACACTGCTTTGGTGCAACTGAGAATTTGAGCTAGGCTCCTTGATCGTCTCATGGACTGCATATCTAGTAAGCAGGTGTGAATATACTCAATAATGTAGTTTGTAAAATCTGATCTTCCAGGGCTTATATGCATGTTACATTATAGGTTCATAGGTTCATAGGTTTATACTAGGCTATCTGCCTAAGGCATTTATAAGCCTAGCCCAAAGTTTTGTGGCTTACGCCACCCCTTATATGAAAAAATACTGTGCCCATTAGTTTGTTTTGCCTCTGTCCAGCAGTGACACAGAGATGATTCCCGGGGTAAACCTACGATCTCCCATCCACAGGTCAAGATTTCTCTTGAACAGAGCCAGCGAGGTGCTCTGCCTCACATGGACCGGGATTTTATTCCACAGCATAGGGAGTCTCTGAGTGATAAATCTATCCCTCCAGCACGTCCTATTTATATCCATGCTAAGGTTTAAGTCGCTTGCTCTAGTGGTTTTGGTGGATTTGGATTTTTTAAGGTGGAGCATGTCCATTAATTCCGGGTTGGACATGGCCTTGTATGTCAGGCACATGTCACCTCTGAGCAGACGGTATGTGACTGAATAGAGCTGGAGTTTCTTCAATCTGGCAGCATATGACAGATTTTGGAGTCCCTTTATCCTTTTGGTGAGGAACTTTTGGGGTCTCTCCAATTGCTGCAGATGTCGGGTGAGATACATCCCGAATGGGGCATTGTACTCGATCATTGGTCTGATAAGTGAAGAGTACGGGAACAATGACCTCACTAGATCTGGATGTGAATCCCTTCATGATCAGGTGGGCAATGTAGAAGGTCTTTCTAACCACTTTAGCAACGTGAGTGTCAAAAGAAAGGCCACTGTCAACCTGGGTCCCCAGGTCCCTGATAACCTCTTCTGTGCTTAGTGGACTGCCACCTATATGGTAGCTTGGGGTTACCTTGTTTTTCCCGAAGGGTATGACTATACATTTTTGGCGTTTAACTTCAGGCCATGGCTCTGGCACCAGCTATCTGTTTCCGTGAGTCCCTTCTGAAGGATATCCATGTCCGATGCACTTTCCACTATGGCGCCCAGTTTGCAGTCGTCTGCAAACTTTGTCAGCCAAAGTCCTCCCATGTTGGCCTGTACTTCTGAGAAGTAGATGCTGAACAATAGGGGCCAAGGACCGAGCCCTGTGGGACACCACTTGTGACCGGCTTGGAGTCTGACATAGCGCCAGCAACTCTAACCCTGTGGGTTCTGTCCTTAAGCCAGTTTGCAACCCATCTTGTGACATATGGGTTTACATTTAAGCTGGTAAGTTTTTCTACAATACCCGAGTGGGGTATTGTGTCGAAGCCTTTGCAAGGTCAAGGTAGGCTGTATGGACTGCCTTTCCCTCATCAATGGCCTTGGTGACTGTTTGAAGAAGTCGACCAAGTTCAAAAGGCATGATCTGCCCTTGACGAAGCCAAACTGGGTCGGGTCCAATGTCTGCAAGTCCCCTATATCTTTGTTTATGAGCTCCATTATGATCCTCTCCATAGCTTTGCAGACTAGACTTGTTAAGCTTATGGGGCGTAATTACCAGGGTCCGTAGAGGCACCGCCTTTGTGGAGTGGGACCACAGTTGCCGTACGCCACTCCTTGGGCACGTATCCTGTGGTAAGGCTGAGATTAAACAGCTGCCTTATGTGCAGGTTTAATTCCTCATTTAGCTTGTGTAGCACACAGCCGGGACACCATCCGGTCCCATTGATGCTGTGTTTTTAGCTTTAGAGAGAGCAGCTTTCACCTGCGCATTTGAGATGTCTGGGAGGCTACACTCCGCTGGGATAGTTATCTCTCCTTTAGGGGAGAGGGGTGAAGTTTGCACTGAACCTGTCTGCCAGTATGTTGGCAATGTCTGTGGGTTCAGTGATTTTTGTATCATTTTGGACTAATTCAGAGCATATCTGGGAGTTTCCACCCAGGTTCCTAACATAGCTGAAAAAGGCCTTATGATTGTCTTTTGAATCCATGGCAATTTTTCTCTCAAAATGGGCCTTAGTTGATTTTATGAGTGCTCGTATTTTTTTACTAATAATGATCAGGGGTGACTTCCCTTTTATGGATTTTGTTCTATCATGTAATAGCTTTCTCCTCTTATTGTAAAGTTTGTTAATGGCTGGGGTCCACCAGACTGGACGTTTGCCCTTTGTGGAAAGAGTCTTGGTTTTATTTGGGATTGCCATTCTGATATCACTAGGAAGTACTTATGTCAAGTACT
Organism: Protopterus annectens; assembly: GCF_019279795.1. Lineage (NCBI taxonomy): Eukaryota > Metazoa > Chordata > Ceratodontiformes > Protopteridae > Protopterus > Protopterus annectens. Next base: position 272,643,599 of record NC_056736.1, on the reverse strand, counting down.
TTGACTAATGCTCACTTGATGAAACAAATCATTTTAATTAGTACTGATACTTTAAATGTTGCAATTTAAGTTGCACTAAGTCAGTAAATGTATGGTGTATTTCAGTAAGTAATGCATTATTTAAATAAAGGATTATGATTGGATCTTCAATTGTAACCACAGTATAAGGTGTTCAAGATATGGATGCCAAGAAATTCACCTCGAGAGCAAAGCCTGAGAAGTGAATCTTGGCATCCTCATCAAGAACACATAATGGACAGTTATGATCAGAGAACCAATCACAATTCTTTGTAGTCTACAGAGCTTTATCTGCCATGTCCTGAAAGTTACAGAAAAAAAGTGCGAAGTATTTTGCTGGTATTCAAAGCCGTAAAGCACTAGGCAAGCAATGTCAAAAACACCGAGTAATACATTTATGTCAGGTAAAGAAAGTCAGGGAGAGATTACTGGACAGACAGCAGGCACAAAGAAAACTTTCAATTCTTACACAGTAATCTGCTGACAACTATTGCCTAATGCAATACCTGATCTTAAGCAGCGGTGCTGAATAATTGTTACAATCAGGTCTCGCATTACAGAAGTGCTTAACTGGTTTATCTTTTTCACGATATCAGAGCATAATCACTGCAATCCATGCATTACAAAAAAAGATACCATCATTTAAAAGAATGTTTAATGATAGACAGTACCAGTGATTTGTAAATATTATTGACAGGGTTTGTATTTCATATTTTATTGATCCAAACTTCCTTAGATGTTACAGAGTATAAAAATATAAGATGCAATATCTTAGATATTGTTACATTACCTTTCAAGACTATTCTTTCTCTATCCATCGTATAGAAACATATTCATATCTTAATTTGAAATCATTATTCTTCTATGTTTGTATAGAAAATGTTAACTTTATATTATAGGATCATAGGAAGTTACTAAACTAATGGCCCTGGGTCCCTTACAAGCCTAGCCAAGAGTTTATCCCCAAAAAGAGAAATCTCAGTCAGCAACTGATACCCCAGTAAATGAGGGCACAAGTGGAACCCCCGGGACAAATTTATGGTTTCCCATCCACTCATCAAGGTTGCGCTTGAATAGGGTCACAGAGAGGTACTCTGTTTGACATGTATGGGAAGTCTATTCCAGAGACAGGGCAGCCTCTGGGAGACAATCTTGTCTTTCCAGCAGCTTTTGTTGATGTTGCATATTAGATTTAGGCCTTTCAAGCAGGTAATGTGTGAGGAGTTAGACTTATGGATATGGAGCATATATTCTTAGCCTACTGCCATTTTCTGTTCTTATTGTTTAATTCAGACAAGGCTTGTTCTTAACTTTTCCTTTTTGGATAATATCTTTCATAAGTCAGTACAGGGTACATGCAGGGGGGCACCAGAGTGACATATTTTGGGTCAAAGTATTCCTGCAGTAAAAGGAATGACAGTGACATTTATAACACAGTAGCTGTAAGATATATACTACATATGATATAAGGCTTTATCCATAAAGCATTTAAGTACATTTTATAAATATATAGTTGACGTTAAGACTTACCATAACAGTAAGACTTCAATGAGTGACCATTTAGCACTAAATCATAGCATTACGGTTTTATCCTAGCTGGCTTTCCTTTATAGTTTTCAGAATTTTAAAAAGGAATAGCTTATTTCCCATAAAGCAAACGGTCACAACTCCCTTCGAACAAAAGCCCCAAGGACGCAATAATAAAGTAAAATATAACTATCCAAACTGCTAGTAGCATCCAGGGAACCACCAAGGCAACACGTTATAATAACAATGTGTATGAATAAATAGGAATAACGTCTTTTATACTATAAAATCAAAGGCGACTGGTAAACGATCAACCATTTATTAAAGAGCAGTAACCGCTTTCACCTCTAGGGCTTCTTCAGACAAGATTTATTACAAGGGTAGGGGTTGACATAATGGTTTAGTCTTCAGCTCATAGACACAAAATACAGGGTTTGAGTCAACCTCAGGATATCTGCTAGGCTTTAAATGGCCATTCAATGCAGTTAGCCTAGTATTAATCAATGAAAAGGCAAAAAAAAAAAAAAAACTAAGAAATTCTATACATTGCTCACTAACCACAAGGAAATATTTTGCAAATTGGCTCACAGATAGAACCAACAAGGTGAAAATAGCGAACTCCAAGTCAGACTGCCAACTAGCCATGAGTGGAGTCCCACAGGGATTGGTCCAGGGTCTTCTTCTGTTTGGAATCTACTTCTCAGAAGTCTAGATCAACATGGAGAGACTCTGGCTGACCACGTTTGCAGACAACTTCATGCTGGGAGCCATTATTATCTCTCCAAGTGGTGTAGACATCCTGCAGAAAGGCCTCACTGAGACCAATGACTGGTGTCGAAACCATGGCCTTAAGCTTAATGCCAAAAAGTGCATCGTGATTCCCTTTGGGAAGAACTCAGTTCCCACTAATTACCACATCAATGGGAGCCTACTGAACACTGAAGGCCTTATAAGAGACCTAGGGACACAGGTTGACAGCAAACTCTCTTTCAACCACCACATTGCCATTGTGGTCAGAAAGTCCTATGTGGCACATCTCATTACCAAGGGTGTTGCATCCAGGATGAAAGAGATCATCATCCCTCTACTCTTCGCTCATTAGGCCAATCGTCGAGTAAATGCCCCATTTGGCATGTACCTCACTAGACACATGCAACAGATGGAAAGGCCACAAAACTGCCTCATGAAGAGGATCCTAGGCATTAAACACATGTTCTACATGGACAGACTCAAAAACCTCCAGCTATTCTCTGTCTCATTTTGTCTACTAAGAGGCAATCTCTGCTTGACTTAAAAGCCATGTCTGACCCAGCTCTGTTAGAAATGCTATATTTAAAGAAATCCCAATCCCTCCGGACCACACATTCCAGAGATATCAACTCATTGCCACAATCAACAGAAGATGCTGGAGGGACAGGTTCATAACCCAGACACTGCCCATGATCTGGAACAGACTTCCCATACATGTCAAGCAGAGCATCTCACTGGCCCTCTTCAAGAGAATTTTTGATGAGTGGATGGGAAATAGACATTTCACCCTGGGGATCACTCCAGTGGCTCTACTTGAGAGGGTCAGTGGGAACTAAAATTGGGGGTAAGATGCCAGGGCACTTCTATGGGCTAGGCTTGTAAAGGCTCCAGAGCTATTAGCATAGTACACACCTATGAACCTAAAAAATTAATTGACCAAAACATCCTTTTAGGATCTCCTTTCTTTCTGATGGAGATCCAAAAGATTGAAAGGAAGAATTCAAATGTGTGTATCTGCCTCAAATAAAATATTTGTCAGCACTAAATGAATCAGGAGAGAAGGTGCACTACTTTTTGTTCTTGTCTCTCTCTTGTACCTTCACAGGTGCTGCAAAAATACAATTCACACTGGTCTAGCCCTAGACATGAGTTAATCTGAGTGAGATACTAACTCCAGTCATGGCTTATGTCCCAAATGCTGTCATGAAAATTCCTGAACAACATCAAATAAACCTTTACAAATGTTTTACAGACAAATGTGGTCAGAAGTTCATTAGAAAGTTAATTCAATGTCAGAATAGTGATAGCAGACTGCAAACTAATCAGAAATACATTAAGCTTCCCCTGGAAACCTCCAGACCCAGCAAGGTCACAGATAATATTAATACAGTTGTCAATAAATTTATCATAAAAGTGTTCACTTTACATGGCACTAAGAATGATGATTCTGGTACTTTAAGAAAATGTATGGGAAAAACAGTCAAGTTCAACTGGAAAGAATAATACAGCACTCAAAAGGAAACATAATTATAACAGGAGATTTTAATTGCATAATAAAAGAAGATTCTAATGCTAAAAAAAGAAGAATACCAGCACTAGAAAAAGAATTGAAAAACTTTACAGATTTGTTTCAACAAAAAGATATTAATGAGTTTTCACACCTGGGTTCTCTTTTCTACACTCACTTTTCCCATAGACATGGGACCCATTCAAGTATAGGCAGTGTATGTATTTCAAATAACTTAGTATCTAAACCTATCAAAGTTAAGACAATTTCAAGCCCACTTACAGATCACAATAAAAAAATTCTATTAAAAGGATACCAGCATACATAAAAAACTTAAAGGATTTTAGAGATTTCTTTAATAAAGACATGCAAGCAGTTTTACAAATTAATTATAAGTATGACATTTTTGAAATATATGTATGGGATGCTTTAAAAGCTTGTCTAACTGTTATAATAAAAATTGGTATGCTGTTAAGAAAAAGTAATGGGATAAGGACTTAATTGACATACAAAAGAAAATTGATAATTTACAACAGAACACTCAAAAAAGTTAGGATAGAACAATGATGGAAATAGGTGAATTAAAAATAATATTTTAAGATCCTAAATCATAAAACTATGATAAATTTGAATAGGATTAAGTTAATTAAGTACTCTATGAATCCTAAACTATGCACAAATTAGCCTCCAAAATTGAATTGATTAATAAAGCTAATCATATTAAAGAAATGTTCTTACCAGGAAGTAAAAAAAGTAACAGCTTTTGATGAATTCCTGAAGATATTTAGAACCCACTTTAATAAAGTTAATCAAAATGAGAGGATAACAGATCCTCAATATTTGATTAAAACATTCATTAAAACTACATTAAAATAGACTAACAGAAGATCAATAGAAATGTATAGATAAACCTTTACTACTGGCTGAAATTAAAATCAAATTAAGAAACTAAAACTAAATGAAGCACCAGGTAATGACTTGATATCGGAATTATATAAAATAATACCAAAAGAAGATTGTCATATTCGGCATAAAGTCTTTATATTAGTTAATGATCTAATTAAAGGACTGCCATAATGGAAATATACATTAATTTCTCCAGTATTAAAGGCAGATAGAAATCAAGCAGAATGCTCCTCATATAGACCCATTTCACTTTTAAATATAGATTACAAAATAGTCATGGCCATACATGCTACTAGGTTACATTTTCTATCAAATCTGATTAATGAAGATCAAACAGGATTTATAATAAACAGAAGTACACATGATAACATCAAGAGAGTTTTATCCATAATTGATTTCCTAGGCAGCAATAAACAAAGATTGACTTTGTTAAGGTTTGATATAAATAATGCTTTTGACACTGTGAATTGCAATTACTTATGACTGGTTCTAAAGGAAAACCATTTTTCACTATGTTTTTCCCAGCTAATTAACTCACTTTATGATAATTCTGTGGCCTACATAAAAATTGGTTCCTATCTATCAGAGTCAATTCCAATTACTAAGGGGACTAAACAGGGTTGCCTCCTCTCTCCATTACTATTCACCTTAATTATCCAGCCTTTCCCAAATGTTATAAAGATCAAAGGCAGACATCAAAGGAATGCAGATAAATAATTTAAGTTCTAAAATACTACTATTTGCAGATGATATTTTCTTGACATTGAATGATAATAGAAATTCCCTTAATACAATCTTGCAGTAAAGGCATTTCAAAAAATCTGGACTTTCATTTAATGAAAAGAAAACAAAAGTTTTACTCATAAAATGAAAATATAAAGGACATAGAAGACAGATTTTCCATGTATGTAGCACAAGATGGCAATATATCCAGGAATAATCTTGAAAAGAAACATTAGAAGCACAATAGCGGAAAGTTACAGAAGCAATCTAGCCAATATTAACACTCTTGTTAACAAATGGAACAAATTCACTTTTACAATGGAAGAAATACTTACCATAATAAAAATGGTCATGCTCCCAAAATGTTATACTTAATACAGTCATTATCTTACCTCCCAACTAGTAAAAACATCAGAAAATTGAATTCCTTAATACTTAAATTTTTTTGGTTTCCTAATAAGCCAAGATTAGGTTTAAATCACCATATAAGGGACTGGTCATTAGGTGGAATATGTATGACAGAAATATAATTGTACCCAGAATCATCAATTGTTAAAACAATTCTTTTATGGTTAAATAAAAACTATACTGTAAAATGGAAGGTCAGTCAAGAGAGCATGTGTGCAGCCTCAAACCAGATACATTTTACACAGCAAAATGAGATAATAAATAACAATTTGTATGGATATTAAAACACTACATTTTGGAAACTAGAAACATTAAGATCAATACTACATATATAACCTCAATGTTAAAGGCATTTAAATATTATATTTATAAAAATCCAGGAAATAAAACATGGCTATTTTTGATATTTCCAATAGCTTGTACACAAAATAATTTATATACTTTTAATTTGAAAACAATGCATAAACTTAAAGAAAATAATCTGATTTATTGGTAAAAGTTGATGGATGGAAGCAAAATAAAAAGTACAGAGAATATAATAGTTAGATTTAATTTGGACAAAGACATGTGGTTATATATATATATATATATATATATATATATATATATAGAATTGCAGACAAGCTATAGAAACTAGGATAAATCTTATGCAATTGTCAATAAGAAACAATGTCTCTAAATTTATAGATTTAATGAAAACTCTGATAAGTCAAGAAATAATTGATAAAGGTATTTTATCTAAAATATAAGAAACTAACAAAAATGTAGCTGAATATATTAATGGAAACTATTCAGATTGCTTCTGAACTATAAATAACCATGAACCTAGTAAGGAAGATAAAAAATATATGTATTTTGACATCTTCTAAACAAACTACTTCTTCCCTAAACTGGAAATTATTTATGTGGAGGTTTGTGCATAAAATATTTATAATACCTCATAGAATTAAATTAATATATAAAAAATGTTGTGTAAAATGAAATGTGTGAAATGTAATGCATGTGACAAGACTAACTGGCAACATTTGTTTATTGATTGTGTAACTGTCAAACCATTTTGGAAAAAAATATATGTTTTCTTGCCATCTTTATTCAATAATACATTTTTTTGACTAAATCATTACTTTTGTTAAACACATCAATAGTGGACTGCGGAAAGAAAGTAAACTACACTCTATTATGGAGTCTACTATCAATAGCAAGGAAACAATTACCAAGAATTGGAAAAGCAAACAATCTCCTACAATGAAAAAATGTATAAATATGGCAACAGATGTCTGTCATTACAAACTTCTAACAATCAAGATGAGGACATTCAGAATTACTACATCTTACAATGTATGAATAAAGCTTAAAGAACTGCTGAATAAACAAATTTAAACACATCAATGAGGAGAGAATAGGTAATTTTGGTTACTTAGTAGACACCTTTGTAAATAGTTTTGTTACAATATGAGTTTTTTGTTAATATTGTTCCATTTCAAATTTATATTTTAACACTATAATCGATACTTATGTATTAAAATTAATAAAAACATTAAAAAAAGAAAATGTAAGGACATCCCTGTGTATGGAAGTAATTTTAAAACAAGTGTGTATCCTCAAAAGAAATACTTTCATCTTTACATTTCTTTACACTCAGGAGAGGTGACCTCAGAGAAGTCTGCGATTTCATGTTAGCCACTAGCATAAATGTCCTGTTAGAAATTTGCCAACCCAAGCCCTTAATGGTATAATGTGGGCTTTTATTCAGTAAAGCCAGAATAAGGGCAGATTGTCAAAGGTTAAAGACAGGGTATTATAACTATTTAAGAACAAAAAGGTTGGGAAGCTTAACAATAAACTTATTTTCAGCATATTGAGGAGAAGGTACATTTCCCGGAAAACTATTGCAGTAATTTTAATATGTCACTCAAAGGGAAGGTAACATAATTCAAAGTACTAACCTGATGCACTGGACAAAAGAACAGCAGATTGCTAACATCTAAGTTCCTCCCTGTATAGCTCAATAACAAATATAGGGAATAGTATTAAAAATCTAGCTGGTTGGTCTGTGATGCAATAAAAACAGGTATAACAAACCAGTTTAATATAAACACAGAACAATGGAATCATTGTCCAGAAATGTCTGCATGCTAGCTGTTGTATCAGACTGCAGTAGTAGAAACCACAGCTGCTGTCTGGAAACAATGTCTTTTTTTAAATGCAAACAAAAGTATGTGATGAATAAAAACACTTAGAATATAATGATCAAAAGATAGCTGTCTTATGTTTAAAGATGGGAAGAATATATTACAAGAAAAGGATATGCCAATTGTATAGCTCCTTTCCAGGCTACCTAAGGCTATAGCAAATCCTACAGTTAAAAAATGTTGGTGACAGGTACCATAATCTGTATTTATTTCTGTATTTATCACTGCAATACTCCACTACTCATTTTAAGAAAGACACCAGCTACTTGTAAGCTTAGTTTTCCTAGCTTTGTTCAGATTAAAACAGTTAAGGCAGAAAATCTTATAGACAATTTTGCCTGCAGCTCCAACTTTTATTAACTTTAAAGGGATGTATACGGTAGGCAACATTTGTTAAATTCTAAGGGTAAACAATGGAAAGATAGGAACTGTAATAATCAGGCAGAAATGTGAAAAACATATGAATTAGATTAATAAAATGATGTATAATCAAGAACTGAAACATTATATAAGATTAATTACCTGCATTTTCTGGAATGGTGTCACCTTGCTTGTGGTTGCCATTATCCTTAGACTGTACTGATTCTATCACAAATGTAAAAACAAAAAAATAAGATAGCTGGCAAATGACATGCTCTTAAGGTTGTAATACACATCAGGGATTGCAAAAAGCAGCCTTGATATGATTAGCGGAACAGCTATTAGGGCTGACAAATGAAGCTGTATATCAGCTATGTCAGACCTTCACATAAAAGATTAATAGTTGTAACTAATACTGAGATATATATACTCAGGTCACTTTAAATTAGTTTTTTTTTTTTTAGCGCACTGGATTATCTCAACTTTGTCAACTATATTACAGACAGGGAATACACATTCTTCATCTGATCTTTTTGCAAATAATAGGAACAAATAAATAAGCACCAAACAAGATGAAAAATTAACTAATCATTAGCCTACCTAAGAGTAACAAGAAAGACCAGCAAAAAAAACAGGGTGTGACTAAACCTGTTGATTATTTTAAGTCTAACTAATCATAATCATTCTTCAATTTTCCCTAGTTTTTACATGAGGTTGGGGTGTGATGTCAAATTTTACCTCCTCTCTCATTTCAATGCCACTCTTCTGACTTCTTCAACATTCATGCCAGACTGTCACAGCTTTCTGTCATGCAATCCATTCAACTCTTGGTTGGACATCCTTGTCTCCTCCTGCCTTATTCCTGTCTTTCCCAAATTTGAGTCACTAAATTATTCTCTGCTTTCCTGCACATATGACTACAGTAAAACAAACTGTTCTGCTCAATCTTCTCTGCTACTGGAGTTACACGGCTTCAGCTCTGATGTTTTCAATTCTTCAGCTGTCCCACAATGTGAAGTCTAATATTTATAATATTCTAATATTTATAAACACTTAAACACTGGAATGATAATTGTAAAACATCTGAATGGAGTAATGGATGTTATAACAAGAAGCACTGACTGTAAGAACAACTTCAGACGTGCTTAACTGAAGGTAAATTTTAAGGATTCATTGCAAATTATGGTATCATACAAAATTTCTCTGCTAAGAACAATACTATTCAAAAAGCATCAGTGACAAGACAAAAACATTTAGTCTTGGTTGCAGTTTCGCTATGGACAGTCTTCTTTAGATTATAGTAGTTACGTTTGGCAGTTAGTGCAGAGGACTAAGGTTATGAGCTATTAATGGACTACTTCCTGTGGTACATTGTTTCATTCCCTCAAAATTCATATGCATACTGTGTGACCTTGAAGAGATTACTTAACCAGACACTGCTTTGGTGCAACTGATAATTTGAGCTAGGCTGCATATCTAGTAAGTAGGTGTGAACATACTCACTAATATAGTTTGTAAAATCTGATCTTCCAGGGCTTATATGCATGTTACATTAACAGCATTCTGATATCTCTAGGAAGTACTTATGTCAAGTGCCTTGATTAAGTCTCACTGCCTGAAACAAACCATTTAATTTAGTACTGATACCTTAAATGTTGTACTAAGTCAGTAAATGTATGGTGTATTTCAGTAAGTAATGTATTATATATTCAGAGGATTATGATTGGGTCTTCAACTGTAACCGCAGGATAAGGTGTTCAAGATATGGATGCCAAGAAATTCACCTCGAGAACAAAGCCTGATAAGTGAATCTTGGCATCCACGTCAAGAACACATAATGGACAGTTATGATCAGAGAACCGATCACAATTCTTTGTAGTCTATGGAGCTTTATCTGCCATGTGCTAAAAGTTACAGTAAAAAAGTGCAAAATATTTTGCTGGTATTCAAAGCCTTAAAGCACTAGGCAAGCACTGTCAAAAAGACAGAGTAACTCATTTATGTTAGGTAAAGACAGTCAGGGAGAGATTACTGCAAAGACAGCAGGCAGAAAGAAAACTTTTAATTCTGACACAGTAATCTGATGGCAACTACTCCCTAGTGCAATACCTGATCTTAAGCAGGGGGTGCTGAAAAATTGTTATGATCATGTCTCGCATTACACAAGTGCTTAACTGGTTTGTCTTTTTCACAACATCAGAGCATAATCACTGCAATCCATGTCATTTAAAAGAATGTTTAATGATAAACAGTGCCAGTGAGTTGTACAGATTAACAGGGTTTGTATTTCATATTTTATTGATCCAAAGTTCCTTAGCTGTTACAGACTATAAAAATGTAAGATGCAATATCTTAGATATAGTTACATTACCTTTCAAGATTATTCTTTTTCTACCCATCATATGGAAACATATTCATATCTTAATTTGAAATCATTATCCTTCTAAGTTTGTTTAGAAAATGTGAACTTTATATTACAGGATCATAGGAGGTTACTAGGCTAATGGCTCTGGGGCCCCTACAAGCCTAGCCAAGAGTTTATCCCCAAAAAAAGAAATTTCACTCAGCAGTTGTCACCTCTGTTAATGACAGCACAGGTGGAACTCCTGGGACAAATTTGTGGTTTCCCATCCATTCATCAAGGTTGGCTTGAATAGGGTCAGAGAGGTACTCTGGTTGACATGTAAGGGAAGTCTATTCCAGAGACTGGGCAGCTTCTGGGAGACAAAACTGTCTTTCCAGCAGGTTATGTTGATGTTGCATATTAGATTCAGGCCTTTCAAGCAGGTAATGCGTGAAGAGTTAGAATTATAGATAAAGAGCATATTTTCTTAGCCTACTGCCATTTTCTGTCCTTATTGGTTAATTCAGACAAGGCATGTCTTAACTTTTCCTTTTTGGATAATATCTTTCATAAGTCACTACAGGGTATATGCAGGGAGGCACCAGAGTGACATATTTGGGGTCTAAGTAGTCCTGCAGTAAAAGGAATGACAGTGCCATTTATTACACAGTAGCTGTATGATATATACTACATATGATATAAGGCTTTATCCATAAAGCATTTAAGTACATTTGACAGATATATAGTTGAGGTTAAGACTGTTACATAACAGCAAGACTTCAATGAGTGACCATTTAGCACTTAATCATAGCATTATGGTTTTATCCTGCCTGGCTTTCCTTTATAGCTTTCAGAATTTTAAAAAGGAATAGCTTATTTCCCATAAAGGCTTAGACAGGAACTTCACTGGCATTTCATGGAGTCCTGGTAACAGTGTGTGGCAGTCTTATAATGACAGTGCTACTAGGTGTTTTGTTCACTGAGCCATATTTATTGTACAGCTGTGAGACTAATTAACTCAGACAGCAACCATAATACCTGATACATTGAAGCCTCTTTTTTAATTTAATCCTGCTGCTCTGAGCAATTACCACCAGTATTACTATTATGCAATATGATGGCTATACTGAGTCATGTCTAAGGTTAATACGTGCATTATGGTAGAACAGCTGCTATTCACTAGTCTTTATTTATTCTCTATCTTAACGGTGAAGGGGTTTGGTGGTGGGTATTTATTTATTTATTATTTATCATTGGATAATGGGTATTGAGTGTGTTTTTGTACTGTGATCTACCTCTTTCATGTCATACATGTTATTTTCTTTATTATGTTATTCTCTGATACTGCTGATTCCATGTTATCTGCAGTGCATTTCTCTATTGAGCTGACATTTCTAATTTTGTTTAGCCTGTACTTGTGTGGTCCTAAATGACAATAATGTTTCTTTGAATCTTTGAATATTTGTTCACTGAGCCATAGATACCATATGGTGATTGCGTCAAAATATTAATCATAACATTAACGATAATTAACTAACAAGGACTTTGAATTTTAAGAAGTAATCAAAGAAATTTAAAGAACAGTTTTGATTAACTAGACAAAATCCTGCATTGTACCGGAAGCACTACTTAAGTATCTATTGTTAACATAAGTATCTGACCCACAACTATACTCTCCTTAGGTAGGGTTACTATAACAGTAATTCATAAAAATACAATAGATTCACAATCAGAACCAACAAACTCGAGGGGAGGGGCACTTTTAGCATCCCAAGTAGCACAGCAGTGCCCAAATATGTCTATCTCTAATTTATCAGGCTGGTAGTATTTAATAATGGTGTAGACTCTATACCATGTAGCAGGTTATGAGATGTGAGGTATAGAAGCATTATCAAAATATACTCTTGATGTTTCTGTTGTCCTAGCAGAATAGTTTGATGTTTCTGTTGTCCTAGCAGAATAGTCTCTAATATTGCCTTGTCTTTGTTTATTATATCTAGTTTTTACAAAAGGTAGTTTAACAGGTCAAACATTTAGTTACTCTGCATTAATGAAATGTCTTCTTTCTAGTTTTAAAAGAAATAAACAGTTAGTCACTCTTTCTGATTTCTCTGGCTTTCCTTGTGTAATATCTCCACTATCCATGCATACTGAGCAAATGTAATAAACATTCGCCATAATTATGTTAGCTTGCATAAAAGAAGTGGAAAATGGATAGACTGATTGATTTCCTGTTGATAATATTTTGGCATGAAAGTGAGTATGCATTTAACTATACTGTTTTTAAAACTGGAAACCCAAGAAAAAGGTTTATACATGGCAAAGTGTAACTAAACCTTTTTAGACAGATATAAAAAAGTGTTTTCTAAGAAAGGTATTTTACTTTACTGGATTCAGCTAGTTAAAAATAAGGTAAAATCAAATTTCCTAACATAATGCTTGTTTCCTGCTGAAACTAGCCCCCTTGTACTGACACATTCTTGAGGTGAGCTCCTCAGGATTAATTTCCTGACTCTCTGATGGAAGAAAAGGTGTTATTACAATGGATGTTTGTTATGTTTGCTTAAAAGATTACTATTTTTTTCATAGTCAGGAACTATAACTGCCTTGTCAAGATTTATTACAAGGGGAAGAGGTTGACATAATGGTTTAGGTCTTCACCTCATAGACACAAAATACAGGGTTTGAGTCTAACCTCAGCATATCTGCTAGGCTTTAAATAGCCATTCAATGCAGTTAGCCTAGTATTCATCAATGAAAAAGCAAAAAAAAAAACTGAGAAATTCTACACATTGCTCACTAACCACAAGGAAATATTTTGTAAATTGGTTCACAGATAGAACCCACAGTGTGAAAATAGCAGACTCCAAGTCAGACTGCTGACCAGTCATGAGTGGAGTCCCACAGGAATTGGTCCTGGGTCACCTCCTGTTTGCAATCTACTTCTCAGAAGTCTAGCTCAACACAGAGAGACTCTGGCTGGCCAAGTTCACAGATGACTGTAAGTTGGGAGCCATTATTAACTCCCCAAGTGATGTAGACATCCTACAGAAAGGCTTCACTGAGACCAATGACTGGTGTCGAAACCATGGCCTTAAGCTTAATGCCAAAAAATGTGTCATGATCCCCTTGTGATAAACTCAGTTCCCAAAATTACCACATCGATGGGAGTCCACTGAACACTGAAGGCCTTATAAGAGATCTGGGGACACAGGTTGACAGCAACCTCTCCTTGGATCACCACATTGCCACTGTGGTCACAAAGTCCTTCTATGTGGCACATCTCATTACCAAGGGTGTTGCATCCAGGAAGAAAGAGATCAACATCCCTCTACTCTTCCCTCATTAGGCCAATCATCGAGTAAATGCCCCATTTGGCATGTACCTCACTAGACACATGCAACAGTTGGAAAGGCCAGAAAAGTGCCTCATGAAGAGGATCCTAGGACTTAAACACATGTCCTGCATAGACACACACAAAAACTCCAGCTATTCTCTGTCTCATATTGTCTACTAAGAGGTGATCTCTGTTTGACTTACAACGCCATGTCTGACCCAGCTATGTTAGAAATGCTACATCTAAAGAAATCTCAATCTCTCCACACCACACATTCCAGAGACATCAACCTCATTATCACAATCAACAGAGCATGCTGGAGGGAAAGGTTCATAACCCAGAGACTGCCCATGCTCTGGAATAGACTTCCCATACATGTCAAGCAGAGCACATCACTGGCCCTCTTCAAGAGAAATCTTGATGAATGGATGGGAAATAGAAATTTCATCCTGGAGATCACTGCAGTGGCTCTACTTAAGAGAGGAACTGGGAACTAAAGTCGAGAGGTATAATTCCAAAGTACTTCTATGGGCTAGGCTTGTAAAGGCTCCAGGACCATTAGCATAGCATACATCTATGAACCTAAAAAATTAATTGACCAAAACATCCTTTTAGGATCTCCTTTTTTCTGATGGAGATCCTGAAGATTGAAAGGAAGAATTCAAATCCATGTATCTGCCTCATATAAAATATTTCTCATCAATAAATGAATCAGGAGAGAAGGTGTGCTACTTTCTGTTCTTGTCTCTCTCTTGTACCTTCACAGGTAGCTGCAAAAATACACTTCACAGTGGTCTAGCCCTAGACATGAGTTAATCTGAGTGAGATACTAACTGCAGTCATGACTTATGTCCCGAATGTTGTCATGAATTTTCCTGAACAATATCAAATAAACCTTTACAAATGTTTTACAGATAAATGTGGTCAGAATGTTTTTAGAAAGTGAATTAGATGTCAGAATAGTGATACCATACTGAAAACTAATCAGAGATACACTAAGCTTCGCCTGGAAACCTCCAGACCCAGCAAGGTCAAAGATAATATTAATATAGTTATCAATAAAGGTATCATAAACGTATTCACTTTATGTGGCACTAAGAATAATGATTTTGGTACTTTAAGAAAATGTATGGGAAAAACAGTCCAGCTACAACTGGAAAAAAGAATACAGCACTCAAATGGAAACATAATTATAACAGCTGATTTTAATAGCATAAAAAAGATGAAGAATCTAATGCTATAAAAAAAGAATACCAGCACTACAAACATAATTAAAAAACGTTATAAATTTGTTTCAACTTAAAGATATTAATGAGTTTTCAGACCAGGGTTCTCTTTTCTACACTCGCTTTTCTTATAGACATGGGACCCATTCAAGAATAGGCAGTGCATGCATTTCAAATAACTTAGTATCTAAACTGATCAAAGTTAAGGCAATTTCAAGCCCACTTACGGACTACAATAAAACATTTCTACTGAAAGGATACTAGCATACATAACAAGCTTAAAGGATTTTAGAGATTTTTTTAATAAAGACATGCAAACATTTTTACAAATGAACTATAAGGATGACATTTTTAAAATATATGTATGGTATAATTTAAAAGCTTGTCTAAATGGAAGAATAAAAATTGGTATGCTGTTAAGAAAAAGTAATGGGATAATGACTTAATTGACATACAGGAGAAAATTGATAATTTACAACAGAACACTCACAAAAGTCAGGATAGAACAATGATGGAAATAGGTGAATTAAAAAAAGTATTCTGAGAGCTTACATTGTAAAACTATGATACATTTGAAAAGGATTAAGTTATTAACTATTTTATGAATCATAAAGTATGCACAAATTAGCCTTCCAAAATAAATTGATTAATAAAGCTAATCATGTTAAAAAAATGTTTTTACCAAGAAGTAAAAAAAAAAGTAACAGATACTGATGAATTCCTAAAGATATTTAAAACTCCACTTTAATAAAGGTAATCAAAATGAGAGAATAACAGATCCTCAATATTTGATTAAAACATTCATTAAAAACTATATTAAAAATAGACTAACAGAAGATCAATAGAAATTAATAGATAAACCTTTACTATTGGCTGAAATTAAAAATCAGATTTAGAAACTAAAACTAAATAAAGCACCAGGTAATGACTTGATATCGGAATTATATAAAATAATGCCAAAAGAAGATTGTCATATTCTGCATAAAGTCTTTATATTAGTTAATGATTCAATTAAAGGACTGCCATAATGAAAATATACATTTATTTCTCCAGTATTAAAGGCAGATAAAAATCCAGCAGAATGCTCCTCATATAGACCTCTTTCATTTTTAAATATAGATTACAAAATATTCATGACCATACATCCTACTAGGTTACAACATTTTCTGTCAAATCTGATTAACGAAGATCAAACAGGATTTATAATTTTAACTTAGAACTTTGTCTCACAGAAACCTGGCTGAAACCAACAACTAAAGATAATGAGGTTACACCTCCAGGTTATCAGATACTTATACAGGACAGAACTAAAAGGAAAGGTGGTGGAGTTGCTGTTCTATACAAATTGAATCTAAAAGTCGCCACAGATGTTCTACAACCACCCCAAGAAAGCAACACAGAAATCCTAATTACCATACTCCAAATCAATAAAAACAAATGCAGGTACATTGTCTGTGTCTATATTCCCCCAGGTAAAAATACCAGCACACTAAAAGACATCTTACAATGGTTATCTATTAACTACCCCCAAGAAACCATTGTTCTTGGGGACTTCAATATTGACTGGAACTCATGTTCTGCTGCTGCACCCACCAACCATATTGGATTTTCTCAGGAGATTACTTCCCCCACCAAACTTAATAAAAACAATAATAAAGAAAGCACCCTAGATTGGATACTTGCAACAGTCTTTCCATATTATACAACTCCAGGACCCTACCTGATGACATAAGCGACCACTGCTTCACATATATAATTAAGCTCAAGACAGTACAACTCCCAAGTACCCTCCTTTAAAACAATAAGATCTAGCAAAAACTTTAACCTCACTTTCATAACAAGCTCAAGGCTTGCAAATGGTTGCCCCTAAAGGTACTTTCACTGGATGATGCAGTGGAATACTTCAATAACAGATTCCTTGCCATCCTCCACTCCCACGCCCCCACCCGCACCATCAGAACCAAAACAAAGTCAGCACCATGGCTGACAAAAGGCACTAAATCTAAAATCATACTCAGAAACAAAGCTTGGGCAACCTGGCGTGCCACCAAAGACCCTCAACACCATCTTAGTTATAGGCAATTAAGAAACAATACCAAAAAATCTATTATCCTAGACAAGAAAAACTACTACCACCATTTACAACAAAAAAAAACATAACAATCCTCGAAAATTCTGGGCTGGATTAAATAAGCTACTTTACCCAGGACATACTCCTACCCCCTCTCCTCTAACCGCTAATAAGGAGTCACCAGAAAACATTGCAAACTCCTTCAATAGCTTTTTCAAAGAAACCATCAAGACCCTGGTCAGCCACCTCGTGCCCCCCTCTTCCTACCTGGACAATGAGAAGCGAAACACCGCCACCTCCTTTAGTTTCCAACCTGTTCCTACCTCACTCATCTGTTGTCTTATCAAAAAACTAAAGCCCACCACTTTAGCTGCTGACCTCCTCCCAGCAGAATACTTGCAAAAGTCTGCTGACATCATAGACTACCCAATTTCACTACTAATAAATAGGACATTATCCAAAGCCTCTGTCCTATCAATTTGGAAAGTTTCTCATGTTATACCATTACATAAAAGTGGAAGCTCTACAGAACTATCTAATTACAGACCCATCGCTATTCTATCTCCACTAGCTAAAATAATGGAAAAATGTATTCAGAAACAACTTAAGAACCACATTGTAGAAGGCAAGCTACTGGCTGTATCTCAGCATGGCTTTAGACCTTTTCACAGCACCACCTCAGCTCTTCTCTCCTTCACCACTGTAATCAACTATAACCGTAATAATAATCTACTCTCTTCTGCTCTCTTTTTTGATCTATCTAAGGCATTCGACATGGTCAACCATCAGTTACTCCTACAGAACCTAACTAGCTTCTCCCTTGACTCCCACTCTCTACTATGGTTTCAGTCCTATCTATCTGGATGCCAACAGGCAGTCCTATGGCAAGAAAAGCTATCATCCTGTCTACCCATCTCCTTAAGAGTCCCTCAGGGCTCAATATTAGGGCCCCTTTTATTCTCCATGTTTATTAATAACCTCTACACTGTTATTCCCAAGGCTACATGTATTCAGTATGCAGATGACTCCATGTTGATCTGCTCGGCCTCCTCGCAATCTGATCTGCTTTCCTTAAACCAGAGCACCTTCAATACTGTTGAATATTGGCTCACTAATCGCTGTCTTTTAGTAAACCCAAAAAAACTAAGCTGCTTCTCTTTGCACCGACTCGTAGGTCCAACCATCCAACCATGACCACTACATCTAACAACGGAACCATTATCTACCCTGATGCCCAAATCAAACTCCTGGGAGTCACAATAGACAATAATCTTACATATGATGCTCATATTAATCGAACTATCAAAACCATAAACAAAAAACTAGGATCACTTTATAAGCTTAGACCCTTCCTCATTCCTCTTGCCAGAACTTCCATTGCATGATGTCATCTTCTTTCCACCCTCCTTTATGCCTACCCCCTATTCACAGGCTTGTGTAGTACTGAAATCAACAAATTATCCCATTGCTACAACCACATAGCTAGATTTGCTATGGGCTCATCCTATAGGACACACCACTGCCACAATCTAAATCTCCTAGGGTGGCTTGAACTTCCTTCCCTTCTTCAATTTACTCAGCTCACATTAGACCATAAAGCCCTACACCAACCAGATAATATTCCATCCCTCAAAAACATTGTCACCCCATATAGTAATCACAGCAAACTCCACTCATCCAATAGACTACTTATCCAAACAACCAAATCCAATAACTCAGCTGGTGAAGCCTTATTCGCCAACTCCACTGGCAAAATCTGGAATCAACTACCACCTGACCTCACTCTTAATTGTTCACTAACTCTATTCAAAGAAAATCTCAGAAAACATACTGGCTCTGTCCTTGCGCTAAACCTGACTAGCATCTTCTCACTGTCACTAAGACTTCAACTCAACCGTGTCCCAAAGACTCTAACTCAATTGGAAAGTGTAGGCTAAATGACTTAAAGAAGGAATGTATTATTCTTATGATCTACCATGTATAGTGTAAATATGTGAAACTACAGTTACTTATTCTCATGTCTTATGTGTTATGCACTCCTTTCACTGTTTGTCACAATGTACTGTATATATCAAAATTTGTGTGTGGAGCTTTTCTCCCCGGGCCTCCACTGAAAATGGATATGTATCCAGTCGGACTATCCCAGTAAACAAATTTAAAATAAAATAAATAAATAATAATAAACAGAAGTACACATGATAACATCAAGAGAGTTTTATCCATAATTGATTTCATAGACAGCAATAAACAGAGATTGACTTTGTTAAGCTTGGATATAAACAATGCTTTTGACACTGTGAACTGCAATTACTTATCATTGGTTCTAAAAAAACTATTTTTCAGTATGTTTGTACCAGCTTATTAACTCACTTTATGATAATTCTGTGGCCTACATAAAAAATGGTTCCTATTTAACAGAGTAAATTCCAGTTACTAAGGGGACTATACAGGGTTGCCTCTTCTCTCCATTACTATTCATCTTAATTATTAAGCCTTTACCAAATGTTATAAGACCAAAGGCAGACATCAAAGGAATGCAGATAACTTAAATTCTCAAATACTATTTGTGAATATTTTCTTGATATTGAATGATAATAGAAATTACCTTAATACAATATTTAATGCAGTAAAGGCATTTAAAAAAATTGGACTTACTTTTAATAAAAAGAAAACAAAAAATTTACTCGTAAATGAAAATATAAAGGACATGGAAGACAGATTCTATGTATGTAGCACAAGATGGTAAAATAAAATATCTAGGAATAATCTTGAAAAGAAACATTAGAACCACAAAACAGGACAGTTACAAAAACAATCTAGCCAATATTAACACTCTTGTTAACAAATGCAACAAATTCACTTTTACAATGGAAGAAAGACTTACCATAATAAAAATGGTCATACTCCCAAAAATGTTATACTTAATACAGTCATTATCCTTACCCCAACTAGTAAAAACTTTAGAAAATTTAATTCCTTAATACTTACATTTTTTTGGTTTCCTAATAAGCCAAGATTAGGTTTAAATCACCATATAAGGGACTGGTCATTAGGTGGAATCTGTATGCAAGAAATATAATTATACTCAGTATCATCAATTGTTAAAACAATTATTTTATAATTAAATAAAAACTATACTGTAAAATGGAAAGGCACTCAAGAGAGCATGTGTGCAGCCTCAAATCACATGCATTTTACACAGCAAAATGAGATAATAAATAATATTTTTATGGATATTAAAACACTAAGTTTTGTAAAATAGAAACATTAAGACCAACTCTACATATATAACTTCAATGTTAAAGGCATTTAAAGATTATATTTATAAAAATCCAATAAATAAAACATGGCTGTTTTTGATATTTCCAATAGCTTGTACACAAAATAATTAATACACTTTTAAATTGAAAACAATGTATAAACTTAAAGAAAATAATCTGATTTATTGGTAAAAGTTGATGGATAGAGGCAAAATTCAAAGCACAGAGAATATAATAGTTAGATTTAATTTGGACAAAGACATCTGGTTAGATATAGAGGATTACAGACAAGCTATAGAAATTAGGATACATTTTATACAATTGTCAGTAAGAAACAATGTCTCCCTAAATGTATATATTTAATGAAAACTCTGATAAGTCAAGAAATAATTGATAAAGGTCTTTTATCTAAAATATAAGAAAATAACAAAAATGTAGCTGAATATATTAATGGAAACTCTTTGGATTACTTCTGAACTGTAAATAACCATGAAACTATTAAGGAAGATAAAAATATATATGTATTTTGACAGCTGCTAACCAAACTACTTCTTCCCTAAACTGGAAATTATTTATGTGGAAGTTCATGCATAAAATATTTATAGTACCTCATAGAATTGAATTAATGTATAAAAAATGTTGTGTTAGAAATGTAATGCATGTGACAAGGCTAATTGGCAACATATGTTTATTGATTGTGTAACTGTCAAACCATTTTGGGAAAAAATTAATGTTTTCTTGCAATCTTTATTCAATAAAACATTTGTTTTAACTAAATCATTAATTTGGTTCAACACATCAATAGTGGACTGTGGAAAGAAAGTAAACTACCCTCTATTATGGAGTCTACTATCAATAGCAAGGAAAACAATTACCAAGAATTGGAAAAGCAAACAAACTCCTACAATGAAAACATTTGTAAATATGGCAACAGATGTCTATCATTACAAACTTCTGACAATCAAGATGAGGACATTCAGAATTACCACACCTTACAATGTATGAATAAAGCTTAAAGAACTGCTGAATAAACAAATTTAAACACGTCAATGAGATGGGAAAAGATCATTTTGGTTACTTAGTAGACACCTTTGTAAATAGTTTTGTTACAGTATGAGTTATTTGTTAATATTGTTCCATTTCAAATTTATATTTAATGCTATAATTGATACTTATGTATTAAAATTAATAAAAACAATAAAAAAAAGAAAATGTATGGGCATACCTGTGTATGGAAGTCATTTTAAAAAAAGTGAGTATCATCCTAAGAAATACTGTCATCTTTACATTTCTTTACACTCAGGAGAGGTGGTCTCAGAGAAGTCTACGATTTCATGTTAGGTACTAACATAAATGCCCTGGTAGAAATTTGTCAACTCAAGCCCTTAATGGCATAATGTGGGCTTTTATTCAGTAAATCCAGAATAAGGGCAGATTGTCAAAGGTTAAAGACAGGGTATTATAACTATTTAAGAACAAAAAGGTTGGGAAGCTTAAGAATAAATTTATTTTCAGCATATTAAGGAGAAAGTACATTTACCGAAAAACTACTGCAGTCATTTTAATATGTCACTCTAAGGGAAGGTAACATAATTCAAGTACTAACCTGATGCACTGGACAAAAGAACAGCAGATTGCTAACATCTAAGTTACTCCATGAATAACTCAATAACAAATATAGGGAAATAGTATTAAAAATGTAGCTGGTTGGTCTATGAAGCAATAAAAACATGCATAACAAACCAGTTTAATATAAACACAGAACAATTGAATCATTGTTCAGAAATGTCTGCATGCTAGCTGTTGTATCAGACTGCAGTAGTAGAAATCACAGCTGCTGTCTGCAAACAATGTATTTTTTTTAAATACAAACATAAGTATGTGAGTTTGATTAATAAAAACACTTATAATATAATGATCAAAAGATAGCTGTCTTATGTTTAAAGATGGGAAGAATATATTACAAGAAAAGGATATGCCAATTTTATAGCACCTTTCCAGGCTACCTAAGGCTATAGCAAATCCTAGGATTAAAAAGGGTTGATTACAGGTACCATAATCTGTATTTATTTCTGTATTTATCACTGCAATACTCCACTACTCATTTTAAGAAGGACACTGGCTACTTGTAAGCTAAGTTTTCCTAGCTTTGTTCAGACTAAAACAATTAAGGCAGAAAATCTTATAGACAATTCTTCTTGCACCTCCAACTTTCATTAACTTTAAAGGGATGTATACGGTATGCAAAATTTGTTAAATTATCAGGAAAAACAATGGAAAGATAGGAACTGTAATAATCAAGCAGATGTGAAAAACATATGAATTAGATTAATAAAATGATGTATAATCAAGAACTGAAACATTATATAAGATTAATTACCTGACTTTTCTGAAATGGTGTCACCTTGCTTGTGGGTGCCATTATCCGTAGACAGTACTGATTCTATCACAAATGTAAAAATGAAAAAAATAATAAGATAGCTGGCAAACAACATGCTCTAAAGGTTGTAATACACATCAGGGATTGCAAAAAGCAGCCTTGATATGATTAGCGGAACAGCTATTAGGGCTGACAAATGAAGCTGTATATCAGCTATGCCAGACCTTCACATAAAAGATTAATAGTTGTAGCTTATACTGAAGATGTATATACCGAGGTCACTTTAGATTAGTTTTTTTTAGCGCACTGGATTATCTCAACTTTGTCAGCTATATTACAGACAGGGAATACACATTGTTCATCTGATCTTTCTGCAAATAATAGGAACAAATAAATAAGCATCAAACAATATTAAAAATTAACTAATCATTAGCCTACCTAAGAGTAACAAGACCAGCAAAAAAAAAACAGGGTATGACTAAACCAGTTGATTATTTTAAGTCTAACTAATCATAATCATTCTTCAATTTTCCCCAGTTTTTACATGAGGTTGGGGTGTGATTTCAAATTTTACCGCCTCTCTCATTCCAATGCCACTCCTCTGACTTCTTCAACATTCATACCAGACTGTCACAGCTTTCTGCCATGCGATCCATTCAACTCTTGGTTGGACATCCTTGTCTCCTCTTGCCTTATTCCTGACTTTCCCAAATTTGAGTCACTAAATTATTTTTTGCTTTCCTGCACATATGACTACAGTAAAACAAACTGTTCTGCTCAATCTTCTCTGCTACATGGCTTCAGCTCTGATGTTTTCTATTCTTCAGCTGTCCCACAATGTGAAGTCTAATATTTATAATATTCTAATATTTATAAACACTTAAACACTGGAATGATAACAGTAAAATATCTGAATGGAGTAATGGATGTTATAATAAGGAGCACTTTCTGTAAAAACAACTTCAGACGTGCTTAACTGAAGGTAAATTTTAAGGATTCATTGCAAATTATGGTATCATAAAAAAGTGTCTTTGCTAAGAACAATACTATTCAAAAAGTACCAGTGACAAGACAAAAACATTTAATAAAAGTCTCGGTTGCAGTTCTCGCTATGGATAGTCTTCTCTAGATTATAGTAGTTACGTTTGGCAGTTAGTGCAGAGGACTAAGGTTATGAGCTGTCAATGAACTACTTCCTGTGGTACAATATTTCCTTCCTTCAAAATTCATATGCGTACTGTGTGACCTTGAAGAGATTACTTAACCAGACACTGCTTTGGTGCAATTGAGAATTTGAGCAAGGCTCCTTGATCGTCTCATGGACTGCATATCTGGTAAGCAGGTGTGAATATACTTCATTAATGTAGTTTGTAAAATCTAATCTTCCAGGGCTTATATGCATGTTACATTATTAACAGTATTCTGATATCACTAGGAAGTACTTATCTCAAGTGTCTTGATTAAGTCTCACTGCCTGAAACAAACCATTATAATTAGTATTGATACTTTAAATGTTGCAGTTTAAGTTGTACTAAGTCAGTAAATGTATGGTGTATTTCAGTAAGTAATGCATTACATATAGAGAGGATTATGATTGGGTCTTCAACTGTAACCACAGGATAAGGTGTTCAAGATATGGATGCCAAGAAATTCACCTCGAAAGCAAGGCCTGAGAAGTGAATCTTGGCGTCCACATCAAGAACACATAATGGACAGTTATGATCAGAGAACCAATCACAATTCTTTGTAGTCTACAGAGCTTTATCTGCCATGTGCTTACAGTTACAGTAAAAAAGTGCAAAATATTTTGCAGCTATTCAAAGCCTTAAAGCACTAGGCAAGCACTGTCAAAAAGACAGAGTAACTCATTTATGTTAGGTAAAGATAGTCAGGGAGAGATTACTGCAAAGACAGCAGGCAGAAAGAAAACTTTTAATTCTGACACAGTAATCTGATGGCAGCTCCTGCCTATAGCAATACCTGATCTTAAGCAGGGGGTGCTGAAAAATTGTTATGATCAGGTCTTGCATTACAGAAGTGCTTACCTGGTTTGTCTGTTTCATGATATCTGAGCATAATCACTGCAATCCATGCATTACAAAAAATATACAGTCATTTAAAAGAATGTTTAATGATAAACAGTGTCAGTGATTTGTACAGATTATTGACAGGGTTTGTATTTCATATTTTTTTCATCCAAACTTTCATAGATGTTACAGGCTATAAAAATATAAGATGCAATATCTTAGATATTGTTACATTACCTTTCAAGATTGTTCTTTCTCTACACATCATACGGAAACATATTCATATCTTAATTTGAAATCATTATCCTTCTATGTTTGTATAGAAAATGTGAACTTTATATTATAGGATCATAGGAGGTTACTAGGCTAATGGCCCTTGGGCCCTTACAAGCCTAGCCAAGAGTTTATCCCCAAAAAAAGAAATCTCAGTCAGCAGCTGTCGCCCCTGTCAATGAGGGCACAGGTGGAAACCCTGGGACAAATTTGTGGTTTTCCATCCATTCATCAAGGTTGGCTTGAATAGGGTCAGAGAGGTACTCTGTTTGACATGTATGGGAAGTCTATTCCAGAGAGGGGGCAGCCTCTGGGAAACAAACCTGTCTTTCCAGTAGGTTTTGTTGATGCTGCATATTAGAATCAGGCCTTTCAAGCGGGTAATGCGTGAAGAGTTACACTTATGGATATGGAGCATATATTCGTAGCCTACTGCCATTTTCTGTCCATATTGGTTAATTCAGATGAGGCATGTTCTTAACTTTTCCTTTTTGGATAATATCTTTCAAAAGTCACTACAAGGTACAAGCAGGGAGGCACCAGAGTGACGTAATTTGGGCCTAAGTAGTCCTGCAGTAAAAGGAATGACAGTGACATTTATAACACAGTAGCTGTATGATACATACTACATATGATATAAGGCTTTATCCATAAGCATTTAAGTACATTTGACAAATATATAGTTGAGGTTAAGACTGTAAACATAACAGTAGGACTTCAGTATGTGACCATTTAGCACTAAATCATAGCATTATGGTTTTATCCTACCTGGCTTTCCTTTATAGATTTCAGAATTTTAAAAAGGAATAGCTTATTTCCAATAAAGGATTAGACAGGTACTTCACTGGCATTTCAAGGAGTCCTGGTAACAGTGTGTGGCAGTCTTTTAATAACAGTGCTACTAGGTGCTTTGTTCACTGAGCCATATTTATTGTATAGCTGTGAGTACAATTAACTCGGACAGCAACCATAATACCTGATACACTGAAGCCTCTTTTTTAATTGAATCCTGCTGCTCTGAGCAATTACCGCCAGTATTACTGTTATGCAATAAGATGGCTATACTGAGTCATATCTAAGGTTAATAACTACAATATGGTAGGACAGCTGCTATTCACTAGTCTCAATTTATTCTCTATATTCCAGGTGAAGGGGTTTGGTGGTGGGTATTTATTTATTATTTATCACTGGATAATGGGTATTGAGTGTGTTTTTGTACTGTGATCTACCTCTTGCATGTCATACATGTTATGTTCTTTCTTATGTTATTCTCTGATACCGCTGAATCTATGTTATTTGCACTGCATTTATCTTGTGCGCTGACATTTCTAATTTTGGTTAGGCTGCACTTGTGTGGTCCTAAATGACAATAATGTTTCTTTGAATATTTGTTCACTGAGCCATGACTCTATACCATGTAGCACGTTATGAAATTTGAGGTACAGAAGCATTATCAAAATATACCACTGATGTTTCTGCTGTTCTAGCAGAATAGTTTCTAATATTGCCTTGTCAAGGTTTATTACATTTAGGTTTTACAAAATGCAGTGTAACAGGTCAAACGTTTAGTTACTGTGCATTAATGAAATGTCTTCTTTCTAGTTTTGAAAGAAATAAACAGTTGGTCACTCTTTCTGATTTCTGTGGCTTTCCTTGTGTATTATATCCACTGTCTATGCATAGTGAGAAAATGTAAATAACATTCGCCATAATTATGGGTATACAATATACTGTTTTTAATACTGGAAACCAAATAAAAAGGTTTATACATGGCATACTGTAACTCTAAAACTCTTTAGAGAGATATAAAAAAAGTGTTTTCAAAAACGGTATTTTACTTTACTGGATTCAGCAAGTTAAAAATAAGGTAAAATTAAATTTCCTAACATAATGCTTGTTTCCTGATGAAACTAACCCCCTTGTACTGACAAGTTCTTAAGGTGAGCTCCTCAGGATTAATTTCCTGACTCTCTGATGGAAGAAAAGGTGTTATTACAATGGATGTTTGTTATGTTTGCTCAAAAGTTGACTATTTTTTTCATAGTCAGGAACTACAATTGCCTTGTCAAGATTTATTACACGGGAGTGGGGTTGACATAATGGTTTTGGTCTTCACCTCATAGGCACAAAATACAGGGTTTCAGTCTAGCCTCAGGATGTCTGCTAGGCTTTAAATGGCCATTCAATGCAGTAAGCCTATTATTCATCAATGAAAAGGCAAAAAAAAAAAAAAAAGAAACTTAGAAATTTGACACATTGCTCACTAAACATAATGAAATATTTTGCCAGTTGGCTCACAGATAGAACCCACAATCAACTAAGGCCAATTTTGAGAGAAAAATTGCCATGGATTCAAAGGACAATCATAAGGCCTTTTTCAGCTATGTTAGGAACCTGGGTGGAAACTCCCAGATATGCTCAGAATTAGTCCAAAATGATACAAAAATCACTGAACCCACAGACATTGCCAACATACTGGCAGACAGGTTCAGTGCAAACTTCACCCCCCTCTCCCACCCTAAAGGAGAGATAACTATCCCAGTGGAGTGTAGCCTCCCAGCCATCTCAAATGCGCAGGTGAAAGCTGCTCTCTAAAGCTAAAACACAGCATCAATGGGACGGATGGTGTCCCTGGCTGTGTGCTACTGAGCTAAATGAGGAATTAAACCGCACATAAGGCAGCTGTTTAATCTCAGCCTTACCACAGGATACGTGCCCAAGGAGTGGCGTACGGCAACTGTGGTCCCACTCCACAAAGGCGGTGCCTCTACGGACCCTGGTAATTACCGCCCCATAAGCTTAACAAGTCTAGTCTGCAAAGCTATGGAGAGGATCATAATGGAGCTCATAAACAAAGATATAGGGGACTTGCAGACATTGGACCCGACCCAGTTTGGCTTCGTCAAGGGCAGATCATGCCTTTTGAACTTGGTGAGCTTCTTCGAAACAGTCACCAAGGCCATTGATGAGGGAAAGGCAGTCCATACAGCCTACCTTGACCTTGCAAAGGCTTTCGACACAATACCCCACTCGGGTATTGTAGAAAAACTTACCAGCTTAAATGTAAACCCATATGTCACAAGATGGGTTGCAAACTGGCTTAAGGACAGAACCCACAGGGTTAGAGTTGCTGGCGCTATGTCCGACTCCAAGCCGGTAACAAGTGGTGTCCCACAGGGCTCGGTCCTTGGCCCCCTTTTGATCGGCATCTACTTCTCAGAAGTACAGGCCAACATGGGAAGACTTTGGCTGACAAAGTTTGCAGACGACTGCAAACTGGGCGCCATAGTGGAAAGTGCATCGGACACGGATATCCTTCAGAAGGGACTCACGGAAACAGATAGCTGGTGCCAGAGCCATGGCCTGAAGTTAAACGCCAAAAAATGTATAGTCATACCCTTCGGGAAAAACAAGGTAACCCCAAGCTACCATATAGGTGGCAATCCACTAAGCACAGAAGAGGTTATCAGGGACCTGGGGACCCAAGTTGACAGTGGCCTTTCTTTTCACACTCACGTTGCTAAAGTGGTTAGAAAGACCTTCTACATTGCCCACCTGATCATGAAGGGATTCACATCCAGATCTAGTGAGGTCATTGTTCCCCTGTACTCTTCACTTATCAGATGCCCCATTCAAGATGTATCTCACCCGACATCTGCAGCAATTGGAGAGACCCCAAAAGTTCCTCACCAAAAGGATAAAGGGACTCCAAAATCTGTCATATGCTGCCAGATTGAAGAAACTCCAGCTCTATTCAGTCGCATACCGTCTGCTCAGAGGTGACATGTGCCTGATATACAAGGCCATGTCCAACCCGGAATTAATGGACATGCTCCACCTCAAAAAATCCAAATCCACCAAAAGCACTAGAGCAAGCGACTTAAACCTTAGCACGGTTATAAATAGGACGTGCTGGAGGGATAGATTTATCACTCAGAGACTCCCTATGCTGTGGAATAAAATCCCAGTCCATGTGAGGCAGAGCACCTCGCTGGCTCTGTTCAAGAGAAATCTTGACCTGTGGATGGGAGATCGTAGGTTTACCCCGGGAATCATCTCTGTGTCACTGCTGGACAGAGGCACAACAAACTAATGGGCACAGTATTTTTTCATATAAGGGGTGGCGTAAGCCACAAAACTTTGGGCTAGGCTTATAAATGCCTTAGGGCAGATAGCCTAGTATAAACCTATGAACCTATAAACCTTAGCACGGATATAAATAGGACATGCTGGAGGGATAGATTTATCACTCAGAGACTCCCTATGCTGTGGAATAAAATCCCGGTCCATGTGAGGCAGAGCACCTTGCTGGCTCTGTTCAAGAGAAATCTTGACCTGTGGATGGGAGATCGTAGGTTTACCCCGGGAATCATCTCTGTGTCACTGCTGGACAGAGGCACAACAAACTAATGGGCACAGTATTTTTTCATATAAGGGGTGGCGTAAGCCACAAAACTTTGGGCTAGGCTTATAAATGCCTTAGGACAGACAGCCTAGTATAAACCTATGAACCTATGAATCTATGAAAATAGCAGATGCCAAGTCAGTCTGCCAACCTGCCACGAGTGGAGTCCCACATAGATTGGTCCTGGGTCCTCTCCTGTATGGAATCTACTTCTCAGAAGTCTAGGGCAACACAGATAGACTCTGGCTGACCAGGTTTACAGACGAATGCAAGCCGGGAGCCATTATTAACTCCCCAAGTGATGTAGACATCCTACAGAAAGGCCTCACTGAGATCAATGACTGGTGTCAAAACCAAGCATAATGCCAAAAAATGCGTTGTGATTCCCTTTGGAAAAAACTTAGTTCCCAGTAATTACCACATCGATGGGAGTCCACTGAACACCGGAGGCCTTATAAGAGATCTGGGCACACAGGTTGACAGCAAACTCTCCTACAATCGCCACATTGCCACTGTGGTCACAAAGTCCATCTATGTGGCACATCTCATTACCAAGGGTGTTGCATCCAGAATGAAAGAGATCATCATCCCTATACTCTTCCCTCATTAGGCCAATCATTAAGTATAATGCCCCATTTGGCATGTACCTCACTAGACACATGCAACGGTTGGAAAGGCCACAAACATGCCTCATGAAGAGGATCCTAGGCCTTAAACACATGTCCTACATGGACAGACTCAAAAAACTCCAGCTATTCTCTCTCTTATATTGTCTACTAAGAGGTGATCTCTGCTTGACTTACAAAGCCATGTCTGACCCAGCTGTGTTAGAAATGCTACAGCTAATAAAATCCCAATCCCTCTGCACCACACACACCAGAGACATAAACCTCATTACCACAATCAACAGAACATGCTGGAGGGACAGGTTCATAACCCAGAGACTGCGCATGCTTGGGAATAGACTTCCCATACATGTTAAGCAGAGCATCTCACTGGTCCTCTTCCAAGAGAAATCTTGATTAGTGGATGGGAAATAGAAATTTCACCCCAGAAATCACTTCTGTGGCTCTACTTGAGAGAAGCAGTGGGAAATAAATCAGGGATACGATGCCAGGTCACTTCTATGGGCTTGGCTTGTAAAGGCTCAAGGGCCATTAGCATAGTACACACCTATGAACCTAAAAAATTAATTGACCAAAACATCCTTTTAGGATCTCCTTTCTTTATGATGGAGATCCTAAATATTGAAAGGAAGAATTCAATTGTGTGTATCTGCCTCATATAAAAAATTTCTCAGCACTAAATGAATCAGGAGAGTAGGTGAGCTAATTTTTGTTCTTGTGTCTCTCTCTTGTACCTTCACAGATAGCTACAAAAATACACTTCACAGTAGTCTAGCCTTAGACATGTGTTAATCTGAGTGAGATACTAACTGCAGTCATGACTTATGTCATGAATGTTGTCAGGAATTTTCCTGAACAATATCATATAAACCTTTACTAATGTTTTACAGATAAATGTGGTCAGAAGTTTATTAGAAAGTGAATTAGATGTCAGAATAGTGATACTAGACTGCAAACTAATCAGACATACACTTAGCTTCACCTGGAAAGCTCCAGACCCAGCAAGGTCAAAGATAATATTAATACATTTGTCAATAAAGGTATCAAAAAAATGTTCACTTTATATGGCACTAAGAATAGTGATTTTTGACACTTTAAGAAAATGTATGGGAAAAACAGTCAGCAACTGGAAAAACTAATACAGCACTCAAAAGGAAACATAATTATAACAGGCGATTTTTATTGCATAATAAAAAAAGATTCTAATGCTAAAAAGAAGAAGAATACTAGCACTAGAAAAAGAACTGAAAAACTTTACAGATTTGTTTCAACAAAAATACATTGAGTTTTCACACCTGGGTTCTCTTTTCTACACTCACTTTTCCCACAGACATGGGTACCATTCAAGTATAGGCAGCACATGTATTTCAAATAACTTAGTATCTAAACTTATGAAAGTTAAGACAATTTCAAGCCCACTTACAGATAATAATAAAAAATTCTATTAAAAGGATACCAGCATACATAACAAACTTAAAGGATTTTAGAGAC
>NC_056736.1:272516006-272611268 GCF_019279795.1 Protopterus annectens | reverse complement strand
CCCTCCCCTGACTGTGTGTTATCTTTTTCCCGGTGATGTCATTGGGTGTGTCTCTGCTGCCGTATCTGTGGGTTATCTACCGTGTTTTACTGTTGGCACTGCAATGCTGTTGCCTTTGGTGTTACATTACACTTGCCTGCATTGGTTTAGCTTTACACCTTACTTTACTGTTTCTGCACGTTGCACCTACTATTTACGGGAGTGCATCCTGCAAGCACATGACATGTCATGCATTTTGTCTGCCGCCGTTATGCTAACTCTCTCCTTGGCTGTGCTGTATCAGTTCTTCGCTCTTTGCATTTCTGCAACATCCACTACTTTCTTTGCATTCATATTCCTCCCCTTTCCCGTTTTGCAGATTTCTGCATGCAGAGTTGTCAGCTGTCCGATTGCCCTCCGTCGGTTGATTGGTGTTAATTGCTCATTACGACTCCAATTACACTGCTTCCGCATTTCCTCATATTCTCCGCATCACCTTCCTGTATCCATGGTTGTTGACGGCCGTCCACATGACTGGTTTGGGGAACGTAGTCATCCTCATGCACATGCATCTGTGCGCATTGTATACTCTCAGCGCATCTATTTCCTCACACGCCGGTCCTGATGCTGTGATGCGCATTGTACAGCCCAGGTTTGCTGGGCTCCAATGTGCTTCCTCCTACAGCGGCACACCCCTCTGCGATTGACAGGTATTCCCTCTAGGCCACTCCTCCGTGTTTTACCGCTGCACCGCTTTGGTGCAGCCTTACGCCGGGAGTTTTGCGATTCAGTATTATCTGCCTCATTTGCATGGCATTGACTACTAATACATGGTTACGGCGCCAGACACCGACGCCACTCCTTGGCAACCCTTGGGCTGTGGTTGTGGCTTTCCATTCATACTATGGTGTATTGTGGCTGTGATGCTGATGTGTCTTATACTGCTCTTTTATGGCATTGTCATATTACTTCATTGTTCCTCACCTTCCGGACATGTCCTGGGGTTCTGCTGTGGTTTTCGCATGACATTTATGTCGGTATTTACATTTTCAGCAGGTTTTCCTTTGACATTCTCGGTTTCTTTCCACATTGCCATGTTGCACCACTATGACACATGACGTTGGCAGCCTTCCGTTACTCCTATGTCATGTTTGGATATATGTAAACTGTTTTTTTTGGTTTACATTGCCGTGTTATGCTACGCCCGCCGCATTTCGTGGAATCGCTACTTGCCTTCATTTGCATGGTGCAACACCGCACATGGGGTATTTAACATACCTACGCCGAGGCGGCGAACTCCGCGATGCCGCTGATGCACGGGTTTGGATCGCACCTGAATCGCCGGGCGCCATGTCTGGCGTTGTGGCGCCTACGCCATGCGTGCGCCTGGCGCAAGGTTCATGAATCCCGGGGATGGTGTTATATGCATCTCTTCCACCATTAGGTTTCATTATTTAAATGTAGTGTCTTAAGGTTTTAGATAAGTATTATTTTAAATATTAATGGTTACCATCATTTTAGTATATAGTGAAACATATTTACATATTTATATTGATACATCAGCATTGTTTGAACATTTTAATAATTTTTTGATTAAATGTTTGAATTTAATTGGTTGGCGACTTGCAGTGTTTTAGTATATATATGGTCAATTCTGGATAGTTCTGACATCTGATGAAATCTGGAGTATGACGAAAACACAGTGACACAGTTAATGTGTTTATGAAATTTCTTATTTTTTTTTGTTTTGTGATTGAAATATTTTGTTTTTGGAATCGAACCTGCCTTATTCTTTCAGTGCTGTTTTTGCATTTAACTCAAAAATAAATATACCTCTGGGCTGGTCACACAGGATAATGCACTTGAGATGCTCCATGTTCAAATCACTATAGGCAAAATCCAACACTTTCTTGCAAGCTATAGGTCTCCATGTATGACCCAGGAAACCCATACCATGTGTTTACACTTATTGGAAACACTCGCCATCCAACCCAATACCATCCTCATTGGTGACTTTAATTACCCCACGATTAACTGGGAATCCCATACGACACCAAACATGCAGGCACAGATATTCCTGGATTTTGTAAACTGAAACTCCCTGGACCAGACTGTCCATACACCAACCAGGTTTGCAACCATATTGGATCCTGTCCTCACTAATATGGGAAAGTGCTGCACATCCCCTAGTATAATGTCATCCCTGGTAAGGTCAACCCTAAGGAACTACTCTAAGGTTAACTTTTGGCTATTAAGTGATAACCTAACAAAATTTCAAGCTGCCATAAAACCTGAGAACACTGTTGCCTATGCAGAACTGTTCACAGAAACCGTATACAAGCTTATTAATAGCTGCACAGAGGCAGCTGTACCCACCCGAAGTAGTACATAACTAACTCAAAAAACAAGCCACCCTTTTTTATCACAAAATCATTCAGCTGTGTAACAGAAGGAAGAAAATCATGGCAAAAATTAGGAGGTGCAGTATACAGCAGGATAAAAGCACTCTCATCAAACTAAAGCAACTCAGAGAACAAATAAAGTCTACCAAAGCCAAATTTGAGGTAAATGTGGCCTACCAAATCAAGGACAACCACAAGGCATTCTTTAGGTATGCCTGCAACCTCAAAGGCATTAAACATTTGTGTGCAGGGCTCATTGTAAATGGAGCCACCTATTCTGAGCCAGAAGATGTAACAAACTGGCCGATTAAATTCAGCTCTGACTTTCCCCCTTTCTCACCGTCAAACTTCCCTCAAGAAGTACCATCAAATATAACTCACCCTGCTATCACTGGGGAATAGGTCCTTAATGCTTTCTGTAAGGCCAAGAACACTGCACCTATGGGTGCCTTCTAAATAGCATGAAACGTGGCCTATTAGTCCCTACAGAATTGCTGTTTAACTGTAGCCTTTAAACAGGATTCATGCCTCATGAATGGAGAACAGCAATAGTCATCCCTCTGCACAAAGGTGGGCCATCTACAGACCCTGGAAACTACAGATCCATAAGTCTCACTAATCTTGTATGCAAAGACATGTAAGGATTATCATGGAAATCATCAATAATGACATAGGAAACCTCCAGACACTGGACCCTACTCAGTTTGGTTTTGTTAAGGGCAGGTCATGCCTCCTCAATGTGGTGGACAGCAATGGGTAAGGGCAAAATGGTTGACACTGCCTACCTTGACCTGGCCAAGGCATTTGACACAATACCCCACTCGAGCATTGTTAACATACTCGAGAGATTAGGTACAAACCTGTATATCACCCGGTGGATAGCCACCTGGCTCACGGACAGGAGCCAGGAAGTGAGAATTGTGGAGTCCACCTCTACAAAGAGGCTAGTCACAAGTGGAGTCCCTTGGGGATCTGTCCTTGGACCACTCCTTTTTGGCATTTACTTCTCTGAAGTCAAGGCCAGTGTCAGTGGTCTGTCTCTGACTAAATTTGCTGATGATTGCAAATTTGGAGCTGACACTGAATCCCACACTGACTCAAATGTTCTCGGGGAAGGGCTGACACAGACAAACAGCTGGTTTCAACTAAATGCCAAGAAATGCATAATAGTATCCTTTGGGAAGTTGTCCATCCCTGGTGACTATCATATTGACAACACACCCCTTAGAGTTGACCCAGTAGTCAGGGACTTAAGGATACACACATAGATAGTAATCTAGCCTGTGACCATCACATGCCTACAATAGTCAGGAAATCATTCTATGTTTAGCAACTTATAAACAAAGGCATATCATGCAGGTCCAAGGAAGTCATTGTCCCACTGTATTTGACATTCATCAGACCAGTCAATGAGTATAGTTTCCCCTTTGGTATGTACCTAACCAGGCATATCCAACAACAGGAATGTCCAAAGAAATTCCTCACCAAAAGAATACAGAGCATAAGTAAAATGTTATATGTAGACTGCCTCAAGGCCCTATCCCTGTATTTTATCTCCTACTGCCTGGCATACAAGGAATTGTCAGACCCCACTCTGAAGGACCTCCTGCATATCCACAAAACAAACAGCACCAGGATTACCTGTTCTAAAGACTTAAACCATGGTTGTGATATAAATAGAACCTGCTGGAGAGACAGGTATGTATCCCAGAGACTACCCCATCTCTGGAACAGGCTCCCCATCATGTGAATCAGAGTTCCTCTGTAACCCAATTCAAGTGTAACTTGGACAGTTGGATGGAGAGCAGGAAATTCATCCCTGGTTTGACACCTGTGTCTCTAATGGACACGAGCAAACTGTAAATGGTTCATCTCCCAGGCACCTGCTTGTAAATGAACCATCTCCCAAGCCCCTGCTTACACATATCAAGGGTACCAAAACTTGTCAGAGATTTGGGATGCAGGGTTAGGCTTAAAAAGGCCCTTGTGGTTGTTTAGCTTAGGAAACACCTATGAACCTATGATACAGATGCAAGTTTGCAGTGAAGCCTGTGTTAATGTAACAGCAGTGCATTTAGCTATAAAGCAGAAACTGTTTCAGCTGATTGTAAAATGGATACTTATAATTTCAGTACCGAGCCTTAACTGTTTATTGTTTTTGGTTTTGCTAAGTACTTATTGAAGGGATTTTGAAATTTCTGACTGTGTTTGCAGGGCTTTGTTTTGTAGTACTGTAAGCGGCCAGTCAGTTGTATTTGTATATCCTATAAAACAGTTTTCTCTATGAAGCTGCTACTTTACTAAAATAAATCGGTTCCCTATCAGAAACTTGAAACACTATAAGCCTGAAAATCAAAATCCTGAAAACTATAGACTGAAAGTTCAAAATCCTGAAAGCCCAAAATCCTGAAACTCAAAATCCTGAAAACACAAATAATGCTAATATGTCACTATAAAGACACTAATATCTACCAACTGACCCTGACCCTAACCCTAAGGTCCGTCACTATCGCACACTCACCTGACCCGCGCCCTAACCCTAACTCACTTAAACTGCCCAAACCCCAATATTTGTCACTATTGCATACATGCCTAACCTGTGCCCTAACCCTAACTCACTTAAACCGCCCCTAACCCTAACATAAAACCAATCAAGACACTTACCTGAACCCAACGCATGACCCAACACCACAGGGCTAACAATAGCAAAGCCACAATGACGTCAGTATGTCCATTTTGTGTTTTCAGGATTTTGAGTTTCAGGATTTTGGGCTTTCAGGATTTTGAACTTTCAGTCTATAGTTTTCAGGATTTTGATTTTCAGGCTTATAGTGTTTCAGTCTTCTGATAGGGAACCAATAAATCAGTTTCTATAGTGTTTCTAATTGCTGTACTAAATTATTCTTTAACATGTCTCCACTTACTATAGCTTATGCCACTAATCTCTTAACCATTGTGTAGCACTGTTTTGGTATTGCAATGTGGAGTTTTAAATATATAGTGTTTTTAATGTAATTTGTGACACTTAGTAGAGGTGTATCAGGGTCATTCATGGCTTGGTCTGAAGCAGCAGTATGTGTCTGTAATAATGGCATAGTTGGTGAAGTAAGCCACGAGCTATGGAAGGTCCTGTTAGAAGTAATCTGAAATGGTAAGTTGTAGTAATAAATGTATATATATATATATATATATATATATATATATATATATATATATATATATATATCTCTACTTCATATGTTCGACAGTTCAAAATGCTGACTTTCATATGGCCGGGACCATATGATCGACATTTAAAATGCCGAACATATGAAAAACAAAAGTAAAAAACAAACACTTGCCTAAACACTGCTTGCAGGGGGACAAGTCCACCTGCACCCCCCATGGGGGGCTCCACACCCCCGTAACTTAAATATACCAACTCCGAGATCGCACTACAGTGCAGGAATGGAAATCTTTCCATTCTGCACTGTATGGAGATGCTGGTTCCGCATGGTTGGCATTTCAAATGTTGATCATATGGTCTCGGCCATATGAAAGTTTGTATTTTGAAATGCCAACCATGTGAATAGGACCTATATATATATATATATATATATATATATATATATATATATATATATACATATATATAGAGGGAGAGAGAGAGATAGATAAATATAGATAGATATAGATATAAATATAAATATATAGATATATGTCTGTGAGTGTGTGTGTGTGTCCCACAGACTATTTTATGTTGACCAGCTTTCCTTGAGACTATAGTCGTTTTATATTTCTATTCCTAATTTATTTTTTGCTTGAGAACCGGTAAGTCACTTAGTTCATAGCTGTTCATAAACCTGTCCATCAGTGCAGCATATTCTATTTGATAAACCCTGTCATCTGATGACATTCTGTGTTCTTACAACTTGACTGTTTGAGATAGAGCATTTAGAGTAGCAGGTGGAAAATGTAAGAAAGCATTAATGGCTGATGGTTTTCTATACTGTTTATAAGTGGTACCAGAACTGCTTTTTTATAAATTTCTGGATAGCAAAAAGAAACGTCTGGTTATATTTTGTGTTGTTTAATATTTTGTCTATTCTTCAATTTACGTTTGAATGTTGGTATTCCACAATTCCATCAGAGTGGATAGGGTTACATAACTATATATGCAATTTTTATGCTAATCAATGTCCAAATATTAGGGCAGTTGTTCATACTTTTCATAGGCCTTTGTCCAGATTTTTGATGTTTGCAGGTTGAGAGGTATGGTACTCGTCCCAGATGACAGTGGCAAATTTAAGAGGAATGTTATATATTTGGTAAACAGCACTGATGTTAGATTTACAAAAGAAACAATTCTGCATGTCTTGGTATTTAAGGTAAGTCTATGATTAATACACTAAGCATTTGTTAGGTCCAGCTCTTGCCTGAGAATTTGAGTACAAGAATGGGATCTGATAACCTGTCCCAGTTTGCAATCATCGGTAAATTTGATTAGCCGTAGTCCATTGATATTAGCTTTTAAGTCACAGAAATATATACAAAAAAGGAATGACCATTGTATTGGCTGCAAATACCCCTGACCTCAGTGGTATGAGTTCTGTCAGACAGACAGTTATCATTGCAGTGAATTCAATAATGGATTAATGGTCAGTTGAGGGAGTTTGTGAAGATAGTGTCAAAGGCCTTAACAAGGTCAGACGAGCACTGTAGATTGTCTCTTCCTTATTCATGTCCTCAGTAAGCCTTACAAAGACCTCACCCAGATTGATAAGGAGTGATCTGCCTTTTACAAAGTTAAAAAGATGTGTATCCAGAGATATAAGGTCATCTACATAATTGTTTATTAGTTCAGCAACAGTACATTCCATAGCCTTATACTGTAAACAATACTAGTAAGACTGATAGGCCTACAACTCCCAGGGTCAGCTTTATGCAAGTGTATCACAACTCTCTCCATCTGAGGGATATAACTAGTGGAGAGACACAGGTTGCAGAGTTGATGCAGGGGCTTTGCAAGGTGAAACCTTCCACTTCTTAGCAGACATCCAGGAATGTTGTCATGACCCAAATTAGTAGTGTTTTTAATTTTTGAAAGTGCCAAAAGGACTTGGTCCAAACTGATATGGGGGTAAGGGAGAATAGAGTGGACAGGGGAGACTGGGTGGAGTTATACTGGTAAAGAATTTTCCATAAAAATATTAGTAATGTCCTTGGAGTCAGAGAAGGAGGCATCATTGGAGAAAAGTTTATTACAGAATTGTTGCTTACTTGTGTAGCTATAAAAAAGCATTACATTTGCCTTTAGAATTAGTTGCAACTCTAAATTCACAGCTGGCTTTACAATTCATAATGGAAGTTTGACAGACCTACTTAACAGTTTTAAAATCTTTTACAATGATGAAGTGAATATACTGTAATGATGGCCTGGAGCTTTTTCTTTTTTTACAGTTTGTTGCTCTAGCAGTTCCGCCATATGGGTTGCCGTTATGCCTACAATCAGTGAGTGCCTCAGTGTATCTATCCAAGTGGGAGAACATTCAGAGGAGTAGGCAGAAGCCTTAGTTACAGGGTTTGCTAGGGAGCTCTACCATGTGTGATTATCAGCAAGATCAGTTAGTAGTAAATAACTGATTTTGGAGTAATCACTGAAGCTAAAGATGTATTAGGGGCCACAAAGCAGTTTTCCATAGAGAAGATCAAAGTAAGTTGGTTAGATTTGACTAGGGAGGGGATAACAAGTTGGATGGTTTAACTAAAAGACATGTTTATGAAGACATTATCAAAAAGATTAACACCTCTGGTGGGTAAGGAAACAAGTTAGTTTAATGCATTGGTATTTACAAGGTCCAGAAATCTCTAGCTGTATTTCTTGCTGGTAGTAAATGTTTTTTTTTTCATTTTATGCCAAGTACTTGAAGTAATCCATAAGAAAGTATTTAGTTTTACTGTTAATTTTTCTAACTGGTTAAGG
Source organism: Protopterus annectens (assembly GCF_019279795.1). Classification (NCBI taxonomy): domain Eukaryota; kingdom Metazoa; phylum Chordata; order Ceratodontiformes; family Protopteridae; genus Protopterus; species Protopterus annectens. The sequence goes on along the minus strand of NC_056736.1, from coordinate 272,602,925 downwards.
TATTCTTAATGTTCTGACGTTTTTTGCATTTTTTTTAATCTGCCACAGATGGAGATCTATAATTGATTATAATGTGATAATTAATTGTATTGAGTGTAAAGAGGATTTCAGACAGTTTCATTGTATCATAAGAACTCTGTTTTTTTATATGGTTAATAATTGTATGACTCTGTCCATATTGACAGCACCACTTTCAGTTATTATTGAAAAAAAACATGTATAAATGATGCACAGTATTTGGGCATCCCTAGCAAGTATCTAACTGCAGTTGGATTTTAAGGTGTTGTAGCACAATATGCAATTTCTGTCTTGATGCACTGGATATTATGTTCTTCTCTTGATCAGGAGAATGCAAGTTCCTAAATGGTTAATTAATCAGTCTTGTCTTACTATACATGCATCTGGCTAAAGGCCTGTACTATGAAAAGTATTCTAGTTTAGCTAACGCTTGGGAAAGAAACTCAACACAATTAGTTAATAAGAAACAAAGGTGACTCCTTGTGGTTAGACATCAGGAGTATAAGGATCCTCCAGGGTGTCTCTAGCTTGTGACAGTATGCATGATAAATACTTATTGGAGAATAAGGAATCCAGTCACATGGTGATTACTCTGACCACACCATAAACAGAAGTATTGTTTAAAATCAGTTGCTAAGCTTGTGACTTTGTAACCACCAGGGAAAAGGTGTTTGACTGTGTCTGTCATTATAATAATTTAAATTAAATCAACATAAATCATTTGTAGCATCATGTATTACATGAGGACATTAATGCTGACATGTAACAAAACTGCTGAGCAATGCTTTTGATATTAGAAGATAGTTTTATGTTCATTAGTGTTAGTTTTTATAGTATTCTTTGTTACTTGCTGAACAATAACAATCTAGGATAAAATCACATTTATTATTGAGCAAACCAGTAGCATGCCAAATTACATCAAAAATGTTAGTCTGAAAAACACAAAATGCAAGTCAAACTAACATCTTTGGATTGGCCTGAAAACTCATCTTAAGTGTGTATTTATTTAAAAAAGATTTTGTTTCTTAATACAAGTGTCTTTCATAATGCAATAGTATGCTCTGCTATGATACCATGGAAATGTAGCCTGAAACATGTCTTCAGTTATTAAAACATAAAACTAATTGTATTAGTTTAACATTGTGGGTAACATAAATGAATAAATGGCTAAATGAAATCTGCCTCATGAGTGTGAAGAGGACCTTTATTAGCAATGTTTTGCAAATCACTAATTCCCAATTAAAAAAAAACACTGCAACTGATTGGGGTGTGTGTAAAAACAGCATTTTAGTACTGTGAACAAGTTTTCACAGTGCCTCTAAATGAATGGTTTGACTGCATGAATTGAATGGAGACCAAATATAGAAAACGTATGCCATACCCTGGTTTTCTTAGTACTGAGCACCCTATACTGAAACTAAATAAACTGAACTGTGTTCCTCTGAAATAAAAATGTAGTAACTGTGTGCTCTTGTAATTCAAATTCATCACAACATTATTGCTATTTAATAGAGTGCAGCTATTCATGACCTCATCACACCAAGCCCATCTGTCACCAGCTGGTTCATTAAGGTCTTGCAAATTCATATTCATCACTTCAGTAATGCTGTTTGTCCATGAAGATATTTCCCATATGCTTATCCATAATGCCATATGTAAACGCAGGTCATCTTGTAAAGATTTTACAATGAAAAATGGCTAAGCCATTATTAATCACCATTGTGCTCCCAAGCATCCATTTTTCTCACAGTATACATATATTTGTGGAAGAAAGAACACTTTGTATAAGTAACACAAGTTCACTATTCTTCCATCCTTTTGTAGCCTCCGAGTCTTGAAATGTGGCATTGTTCTTATTCGAACGCCTTGCAAGTTCTGCCACAATTATGAATCTGCAAAATTAAAAACAAAGAAAACAAAACAGTGACCAAGCTCTTTTCACTAAGTTAATGAATTATTACTTGAATACTGAGTTTAATATATGACCCCAAAAAGAAATGAAACAGTTGGTGTAACTTCTTGTATTCTGTGATAAGTGGTCACAAATGAACCAGAAATCTTTGGAACCCCAGTTAGAGGTGCTAAGATTTACATGTTGAACTTTCATCTGCAACAAGTATTGGTTTTATTGGTATTTAACTACAGCACCACAGAAAAATTTGCATGCAAAAAATGTTATCTTTGCAAAGGTCTCCTATCTCAACACCTTTCCTACCATAAACTGCTAGCTGAATGTGGGCCTCCTGGACCATGGTCAGGGCTTTGTTGCACTACTTCACAGGACTTGCTACAAAAGCCTGCAAAACCATCAAGCAGGGAAGACAGAAGTACTTCTTTTAAGGTAAATCATACTAAAGAACCTGTCAAATGAAACATGTTTCTCAGCAAGGATATTTGTGTCATAATATTTATTGAAAGTGCTGTACTCCTTGTAACTGCCATATATATCCCTCTACAAATGGAGTAGCATGGACTTCACTTAGGGATTCCTGCTGAACTTGTCAAATAAGAATTAGCCTGAGCCTTTCATTTTCTGTTCTGTGACAAAATAGTGGTGGGGAAGGGATACTCCTAGCCTTAATGAGATGACTTTGACTGACCGGTGGGTACAAACAGTGAAAAGAAAAAGCTAGTCTCTCTCCCTTTTGTTCTGTCTCTGTGGGTAGACAGAATGTACCCAATAAATGCAGAATACATTTTTTCTGTTTCTGGAATTCAGCAAAATGCAAGGCAAGAAAAGGATTTTTATGGTAAAATGTTTATGTCTTAGGAAAGAATCTAGAAAAGGTACACTGCAGCATTTTTAAGGAAGCCAGTGCATTACTGGTCACATCACCATACTAGAGATCTTATTTATGGTATGAGTCAATTTAATATTACAAGAAAGAAACTTTGGTTTGCATAGGATCTAAAGCATGAAGCATTTTTTTGTGGAAGCTGCAGCATAACAGGTCAGAATAGCAAATTTGCACAAATGTGTTTTGGGAAGGACATTTACACAATATCATGCCAGTAGAGATTATCAGTGTATGGTAATTCTGCTTCATAACCCCCTTAAGCAGCCTGCCAGACAACCACTACACAGGGAGGTTAAGTGAGTGATAGCTCCCTCTTATGAATATTAACAGAAAACAGCATAATGATGCTTAAACTCGATTGCTGAATCACACACCATTGTGCTATATGAACACATTCACAAGTGCATGAATAGAGACATAACAAACAGAACAAGACGCTTACCTTCAAAAAAAAGGAAGCCAAACTGATGGTCCCCTACCATAAACAAACTCTACAACAGAAGGAAGAAACTATTGCAGAAAAGGGTAAAGTCCCAAGACTGGAAAAAAATCATTAGGTAGCCTTAGCAAAAAAATGAGATACCTCATCAAATCCTATAAAGCTAGCTATGAAAACAAAATAGCAGCAAATACTAAGGAACCTCATTGGTTCTTTTGAGCTTTTATTTTCTTAAAAGTTGTCTCAGGTTTCAACTTTCTGTTACCTAAGAAGTTAAGTTGTGAGTGTTTCTGCCATTTCACACTGAGCTAATCGAAGGAAAGACACTGAGCAAACTCGGATCTATAATATATAACATTAAGTATCCTGTTTTTTTGCTTATTTTTTGAGTTATTTATAGCACTTTGTATACTGTATATTTTTTTAGCTAGTTTCACTGTGTGTGAGGTATTAACTGGAAATTGTCCACTTTTATTAAGCATCTGTTGGGTTGTTTGATTCTGATAACTTGTTTGTGGTTAAAATCTTTCTCTAGAGGCTCCTTTAGCTGTCTAAAACTTTCATTTAAAGGCTCACTGCTGTTTTTCTGCTATGAGAAACATTGCTGCAGTTTGTTTCCCACCCTCTCTCCCTATTGGTATGCTGTTCTTATAGTTGGTGGCTTTGCAGTTGCCTGCCCCTACTGTAAATTTGATCTGAGACCCTCCTCCCAGTCTAGTGTCATTACATCATTCTACCTAATACAGGGAGAACACTTGAGAAGGCCAATCAGCGTAGTTTCTGCTCCTCCTTTCTCTCTTTCCACTTAAAAAAAAAAAAAAAAATCTAACTTGTTTCCTGCCTTTCCTGTGGGTAGTCTAGTCTGGATACAGATTTGCTGTGACCAGGACTATTTGTGGGCTTCTAAGCCCCCAAGCCTTTCTGTGTTGGAGAGAAGCCTTCTAGCTTAATTTTGTTTCTTAGAACTAGCCAGTTTTTTTTGTTTCAGCACTCGTCTGTTTCTTTGAGCTCAGCACTTGTTCAAAACTTATTGTAAGCACTAAATAAGTTATAAATTACTACAGCACTCAACTTTCCTCACTGTCTAAAGGAAAACAGTTTCTAGTACTTAACAAATAAGCACCTATCCAGGCATGTCTAAGGGTCAGCTCCCGGTGTTTTCTCCTGTCTACCTGATGAATCTGGGCATCTTGGGGCAATGCAGTAATTGCCTCACGTACACAGACAACCCTCTCCTCCTACCACCCAACACTACAACCTGTGAGAGATGCACTTATGTAGTAAAAACTGAAAGCAAAGCTCTATTCACCTAAGACTGGACTAGACAGTCAAGAGGAGAAGGTAAACACTTGCACCACACCACACTCAGCACATAGTCCCTCAAAACCTATACCACCAAAACACACACATAGAAACACAAAACACACACCTACATTCGCGGATGCTCTCAGTAAAAACCTGCCCAAGCAACAGGGACCTCCAAAGGAGAAACACAAGCAACCTCCACCCCCCAACACAACCCAAATGATACACAGCCCACAAACTCAGTGTGCCACTCAACCACAGCCCATAAGGCATAACAACGTACCCAACACTCTAGTCATAGGTGACTCTATAGTCAGGCACACTGATGTTCCACTCACCAGGCTAAACAAGGAGAAAGTTACTGTCAGCTGCCTGTCGGGTGCCAGGATCCGCCACATAACGCATGCACTCAGGTCACTCCACAACAAGTACAAATATGACTCTGTCATTGTCCATGTTGGTGTGAATGACCTGAGACATACCTCCCTGGACTACATGAAAAGGGACATGGAGGAGCTGTCCGATCTTGTAGCCGAGGCAGGTATGACCCTAGTCCTGAGTAGCATCCTGCCATCACCCAGAATGCTACCACAGTACAAGGACAAAATGATTGACTTCAACAATTGGCTAAGCTTCTGGTGTCATTCTAAGGGGATCCAGTAACTGTCTGCCTGGGATGACATGATCGACAAACCACAATGCTTTGCCAGAGATGGCCTGCACCTGTCGCCCCTGGGATTCAGGATACTGGCTAAGGCTCTAGCCACTCCTATAGTGCCTTTTTTAGGCAAGGTTCAAATGACAAATTCACCACCATAACAGGTACAGGCAAGACGAATCTGAGGGTATTGCTACTCAATGCTAGAAGTCTAAACCTCAAAATGCACTCACTCGAAGCACTCCTTAAAATGGAGAACATCGACATCTGTGCAGTGACAGAGACCTGGTTCAAGGCTCCAGAGAGTACCCCTGCATTACCAGGCTATAATTCATACCACACCTTTCAGCCACCTAACCTGGACCTAAACATTTAAGGTGGAGGCGTGTCCATATTCATTAAGGATATACACACCTCCAGGCTAGCTGCTCAGCATAATGCATCCGAGATTATCCAAGTGCAACTAACTCTGGGCAAGACCACAATCCAAACTGTAGCTTGCTACAGATCCCCGACCATGCCCCAGGATTCCCACTCCTCATTTCTTGATACACTGGAAAATATTAGGGAACAACCTAACACCCTAATAATGGGTGATTTCAACCACCCTACCATTAACTGGGAAAACTACTCATGTACCAACTCTTGTGCTCAACATTTTCTGGAATTCATAAATTCCAATGCCTTGGATCAACTTATCCACACCCCCACCAGAGGCAGCAATATCCTAGACCTGGTTATTACCAACATGGGCAACTGGTGCTCTGCACCAGAGGTCAGCTCCTCATTGGTCAGATCCGACCACAAGCTAATCACCCTAGACATCCACATCCCTCCCCCTCCCCCCATTAGGGAAACCACAGTAAAAAATTTCTCCAAAGCCAACTTCACGCTTCTTAAGACAGAAGTGGCAAATTTCACGACACCCATGCTGACGGACAATAGAGGTATGACAGCTGAATCCTACACAAATGCACTTTATAAGCACTTACAAGAGTGCATGGATCATGCAATCCCTAACAGAACCAAGATGCTATCCTCCAAAAAAAGGAAGCCAATCTGGTGGTCCCCTGCCATAAACAAACTCTATAACAGAAGAAAGAAACTGTTGCTAAAAAGAGTAAAATCCCATGATTGGAGAAACTCCCTGGTCAGCCTCAGTAAGAAGATGAGATCCCTCATAAAATCCTCCAAAGCTAGTTATGAAAACAAAATCGCCACTGACTCTAAATACAACCACAAAGCATTCGATAGCTATGTCAAGAATCTCAATGGCAACACTCAGATCGGCTCTGAGTTACAGCACAATGGCACTAAATATACAGAGCCAACTGATATTGCCAACATCCTTGCAGATAGGTTCAGTGTTAACTTTACCCCCCTGTCATCCCCTAAAGGGCCTATCTCTATACCAGAAGAATGCAAAGTTCCTGTAATCATGGCTGCACAGGTAAAAACACACTATCCAAAGCCAAGAACACAGCATCCATGGGACCTGACAACATCCAAGGCTGTGTTCTACATGAACTACGGAACAAACTGGCACCCCACCTAAGTACCATGTTCAATCATAGCCTCACCTCAGGCTATGTGTCCACTGAATGGCGCACAGCAACAGTTATCCCACTCCACAAAGGGGGAGCCACCATAGACCCCGGAAACTACAGCCCCATTAGCCTAATGAGCCTGGTCTGCAAGGCTATGGAATGTATCATCATTGAACTTATAAACAATGACATTGGCAATCTCCAAACTCAGGACCCGACCCAGTTCAGGTTTGTAAAAGGCAGATCATGTCACTTAAATCTGATAGATGTCTTTGAAGCAGTCACCAAAGCCGTAGATGAGGGTAAGGTGGTTCACACAGCCTATTTAGATCTCGCCAAGGCTTTCGACACCATCCCCCACTCTGGAATTATAGACAAACTCACTAAACTAGGTATAAATCCCTATGTCACAAGATGGGTTGCCAACTGACTCACTGACAGAACCCACACTGTGAAAGTAGCAGACTCCAAATCCAACTTCAGACCAGTGACAAGTGGAGTACCACAGGGTTCAGTCCTGGGTCCTCTCCTGTTTGGTATCTACTTCTCTGAAGTACAGGCTAACACAGAAGGTCTTTGGCTAATGAAGTTCGCAGATGACTGCAAACTAGGAGCCATAATCAAAACTCCAAAAGATGTGGACATCCTACAAATGGACCTCGCTGAGACAGATGCCTGGTGTTAAAGCCATGGCCTCAAGCTCAATGCCAAAAAGTGCATTGTCATCCCTTTTGGTAAAACTCTGTACCCATGAACTACCACATAGGTGGTAGTCTACTTAACACCAAAAGTGTGATAAGAGACCTTGGGACACAGGTGGACAGTAGTCTCTCCTTTGATAATCACCACAGTAGTCAGGAAATCCTTCTATGTGACACACCTCATCACAAAAGGTTTCTCATCCAGGAAAAAAGAGGTCATTGTTCCCCTCTACTCATCACTCATTAGACCCATTATAGAGTACAATGCCCCTTTTGGTATGTACCTCACAAGACATCTACAACAACTGGAAAGGCCACAGAAATACCTCACAAAGAGGATTACCGGCCTCAAACAGATGACCTATGCAGACAGTCTCAAAAAACTGCAGCTTTACTCTGTCGCATATCACCTACTCAGAGGCGATCTCTGCCTAACACACAAAGCTATGTCAAACCCAGAGCTTTTAGACATGCTCCACTTAAAGAAATCCCAATCCCTATGAGCTACATGCTCTAGGGATCTAAACCTTGTCACCACAATAAACAGAACATGCTGGAGGGATAGATTCCTGTCCAGAGACTTCCCATACTCTGGAACAAACTACCTATCTATATCAAACAAAGCTCCTCATTAGCACTCTTCAAGAAAAATCTTGATGATTGGATGGGAGATAGGAAATTCACCCCTGGGATCACTTCTGTGGCTCTGCTCGACAGTGGCACAGGAAAATAATTTTCTTGGGTGGCGAAAGCCAGGGTACCTTTTGGCTAGGCTTATATAGGCCCTAGGGTCAATAGCCTAATACCTACCTATGAACCTATGAACAACCACAAGGCATTTTATAGTTATGTCAAGAATCTTCAGGGCAACACTCAGGTCTGCTCTGTGCTACAGCACAATGGCAACTCATATACCGAGTCAGCTAACATTGCCAATATATTGGCTGATAGGTTCAATGCAAACTTTACCCCCCTTTCACCCCCCAAAGGGTCAATCGCAGTTCCTGAGGAGTGTCAGGTTCCTAATATTACTGCTGCTCAGGTTAAAACCGCACTGTCTAAAGCCAAGAACACAGCTTCCATGGACCCGATAATATAGGTTTATAGATTACCCTGGATGTGTCCTACATGAGCTACAAAATGAACTGGCACCACACCTGAGTGCCCTGTTCAATCACAGCCTCACTTCAGGCTTTGGACCCACTGAATGGTGAATGGCCATGGTCATCCCACTCCACAAAGGGGGAATGACTACAGACCCCAGAAACTACTGCCCCATTAGCATGACTAGTCTGATATGCAAGGCTATGGAACGTATCATTGTAAACCTTATAAATAGGAATTTAGGAAATCTCCAAACTCTGGACCCCACGCAGTTTGGATTTGTGAAGAATAGATCATGCCTGCTCAGTCCGGTAGACTTCTTTGAGTCTGTCATCAGAGCTGTGGATGAGGGCAAGGTGCTACACACAGTCTATCTCGATCTTGCCAAGGCCTTTGATACCATTCCCCACTCGGGAATCATTGATAGACTCACTAATCTAGGCATTAACACCTATGTCACAAGGTGAGTTGCTAAATGGCTCATGGATAGAACTCACACTGTGAAGGTTGTAGACTCCAAATCAGGCTACCGACCAGTCATGAGTGGTGTCCCACAGGGATCTGTCCTGGGTCCCCTTCTGTTTGGCATCTACTTCTCATAGGTTCAAGCCAGCATAAAAGGACTCTGGCTGACCAAGTTTGCAGATGATTGCAAACTAGGAGCCATTATAGAATCCCCAACTTATGTAGACATCCTACAAAGGGGCCTCACTGACACCAATGACTGGTGCCTGAACCACGGCCTTAAACTATATGCCAAAAAATGCATCGTTATTCCCTTTGGGAAAAACTCTGTGCCCATAAGCTACCACATCAATGGTGTTCCATTTAACTCAGAAGGTGTAATAACAGATCATGGAACACAGGTTGATAGCAACTTCTCCTTTGACAACCACATCACCACTGTGGTTAGAAAATCCTTTTATGTGGCACATCTCATCAGAAAGGATTTCTCATCAGGAAGAAAGAGGTCATTGTCCCTCTCTACTCATCCCTCATTAGACCTATTATAGAATACAATGCCCCTTTTGGCATTTACCTCACTAGACACCTGCAACAGCTAGAAAGGCCACAAAAATACCTCACCAAGAGGATTCTACTCCTTAAACACATTCCCTATACTGAAAGACACAAAAAACACCAGCTATACTCAGTCTCATATTGCCTCCTTAGAGGCGATATCTGCTTAACCTACAAAGCCATGTCTGACCCAGAGCTGCTAGACATGCAACATATAAAAAAAACCAATACCGCCATGCCACACACTCCAGGGACCTCAATCTTGTTGCCACATTAAATAGAACATTCTGGAGGGATAGGTTCCCTACCCAAGGACTGCCCATGCTCTGGAACAGACTCCCTATCCACGTCAAGCAGAGCTCCACTCTGGCCCTCTTCAAAAGAAATATTGATGAGTGGATGGGAAATAGAAAATTCACCCCAGGGATCACCTCAGCTGCCCTGCTAGATAGAGGCAATGGGAACTAACGTCTATTGACATGATACTATGTATTCTTATTGGCTAGGCTTACATAGGGCTCAGGGCCATTACCTAGTACACACCTATGAACCTATGAACAAACAACATTATGATGCACACCTGTTATACTACGGTTCTGCCCATTCATGACATGGCCCCTTACACCTGAAGGAGCTTGAAGTACCCTACTTCCTACTCTGGTTTTGTGCTCAGAGATCAAATTTTTGACAAAGCTTTCTGTTTATGTCAAATTTATTTTATGACAGACAATGATAAACTATCACAATATAATGTAACTATCCACCAGGAAATGCAATGCTTTAAAATAAATGGTTAAGACAAATACAGTATGCCCTCCACCTTATGAAATGTTGAAATCATACAGAAATTGATCCTGAAAGGCCAGTACTGAAAGTGTGAACTGCACCCAAGATATGAATGCCAGGTAAGTACAAAGGGATATTTGCAAACTGCACTACCAGATGTAGACCCCTGCTAGTGCTGTACTTACTTTAATGGAAGATTCACACATCACCACAATTATCTCTTACTTTCTTACAAATCTTGAATCTAGAGATCTCTATTTATGTACAAACTAAACATAACAATGGCAATATGTCTGAAATACAGACTGAAATGGGAGATCCTGCAGTCTTGCACACTGACTGGGAGCTATTCAAAGCCCATTCACTTTGGAAGTACAAAAAATTTGAGACAATGCATGATTATGTAAAAAGACATAATGTAGCAAATTATTTTACTTGGAACAATTAAATCAGTCACTAGAGGCTTTTTTTTGCTCTGAAGTTTATATTTATTTCACAAAAGGAAAAAATACATTTTACCTAAAACTTCTGTCTGCAGTATTCAATCAATTACCATTGCAAACAAAAACTCTTTATTTGCTAAATGCTCATACTCTACAGGCACTCTACAACATAAGACATGTGCAGTGTGTCTTTTCCATCAGACACAGTGTCACAGGATTCTGGCTAAAATAGATGAACAGTACTTACAGACACCTAATAAGGCTCCACTCTGCTAAGCCCCACTCCGCTAAGCTTCTCTTTATACTTCCCCACATGCAAGGACAACCTGAAATACCTTTTCCTTGCTATTGTTCACAGGCAGGACTACATCCAAGTGGCCCGTCCTTTAAAGGGTATCAGTTCCTCTCTCACAGGAATACCCTCTGGATTGCCTTCCTTCTGGTACATGCTGCCCCTTCTAGAGTCCAGTTAGGACTGTTTTCAAACTTAAAGGTTAAGACTGTGACAAGTAGCAAGGCTTTGATCCTTAAACAGGCCTTATTTGCAGCTGTCTATACTTAACTTTTACCCACATAACTACCACTGAGCTACCGTACTGAAAGAGATCAGCCACTATCATGCTTCATGGAACAAGAAGTTATGTACTCACCATAACGTTTGATGTATGTAGTCCATCTTGCCTCACATTCTTACTCACTGTTCGGAGCCGAATATCGGCTCTGACTCGGCCAATTATTTACTAGCTTGAAGTCTCTCATTGGCTGGGCCAAGCAGGTATCCCATGCTGCACTGCTCCATAACCCCAGATCTAGTTTGCTGCAAAACCACAGACACGCCATATACACACAACAACAAAAACTACAATGTAGTACTACCAAGGAGGTAAGAAAAAAAACAACTATTATTGAAGGGTACTCTAGTACCAAACCTAACCTCCAGATCCTCCAGGAAGGGGGCAGGTGGGAGGGTACGTAAGAATGTGAGGCGAGATGGACTACATACATCGAACATTATGGTGAGTACATAACTTCTTGATGTTATGTAGTCCAATCTCGCCTACATTCTTACTCACGGGACAGCGTCCCCAGCACCTCTATCCTGGGAGGCTCAAAGGAAGATACTCCTGTGGACTGTGGAACCAAAGGAAGCCCTACCCCTTGAGGCCACGTCCAGTTTGTAATGAGTAACAAAGGTATGGGGGGAAGCCCATGTGGCTGCAGCACAAATATCATCCAAGGATAGTCTAGCATGGTATGCTATAGACACAGAAACAGCCCTAGTAGAGTGAGCCTTGACGGGGAACGGTAGAGTTTTTCCTGCTGAAGAATAAATAAAGGAAATACAATTAGCAATCCATCTGGAAATGGTAACCTTGAAAACAGAGGATCCCGCTCTATTGTCTGAAAAGGAAACAAACAATTGGTCAGACCTTCGTAGATGTTTGGTCCTGTCTGTGTAGAATCGCAATTGTCTGTGCACATCTAGTTGATGAACTCTAAACTCTGCCTTGTTCGAATATTGAGGAAAGAACACTGGGAGTTCAATAGACTGGTTGAGATTAACAGTAGATGTAACTTTAGGGAGAAAGGACGGGTTAGGTCGAAGAGAGACTCTGTCCTTATGAAAAATTAAATATGGGGGTTTAATGGAGAGGGCTTGAATCTCCGACACTCGTCTGGCTGATGTAATGGCTATCAGAAAAGCCATTTTCCAAGACAGAAACTTTAACTCACAGGTGGCAGCTGGTGGGGAAGTAAGGGCTTGCAAAACCAGGTTTAAATCCCAAGGCATAACAGGTTCAGAAATAGGAGGCCAGACTAATAAGGTGCCCTTTAAAAAGGCCTTACAGAGTTTGTGAGCCATAAGGGAAGGCTCATAGGAGGTATGAAAGCTAGAAATAGCCGCCAACTGTACTTTAATAGTGGCAGGCGCAGAACCCTGCTGAAAGAGCATGGACAAGAACTCCAAGACCGCAGGAACTGGAGCTGTGTAGGGGTCGATTCCTTGAGCATGAGCCCCAAAAGAGAATCTCTTCCATTTGCTGGAATAAATCTTCCTAGTCGAAGACTTATGAGAGGACGATAAAATGTGTACTACCTCAGGTGAAAAATGATGAAGCCTGACTAGCGACGAAAGTGGAGTAGCCAGGCTGTCAACCTGAGGGTCCGCAGGGAAGGGTGGAACTGTCCCGACATGTGTGTCAGCAGGTCTGGTACTGGGTCCAGAATCCACGGAGTGTCCACCACGAATGGATGGAGGAAGGAGAACCAGACTTGGTGAGGCCAGTGTGGGGCAATTAAAATCATCTTGCTTCCCAAGGATAGGGCTTTCTGAATCACTCTTGGTAACAGAGGAAATGGAGGGAAAGCATAGAGCAGACCGGAGGGCCAATCATGGACTAGAGCGTCCCTGGGTGATTCCCCCTGTGGGGGGATTAGTAATTGCTGCATTTGGCATTGAGGGGATTGTTAAAAAGGTTGCAGCAAGGCTGACCCCACCTGATGAATATTTGTTCCGCAACCCGAGGGTTCAGGGACCACTCATAAGGCATGAGAATAGCTCTGCTCAGCCTGTCTGCTATCACATTGGCCTTCCCCAGAACGTGCGTTGCCACTAGGAACCGTTGGGAAGATACTGCCTACTGCCACCCTCGCATGGCCTCTCTGCACAGAGGGCAAGATCTGGTTCCTCCCTGTTTGTTCAAGTACCATACCATGGACATGTTGTCCGAATGTATCGCAAACGTCCCAAGAGGGAGAAAGCTCTGAAGTGCCCACAACGCCAGAAGCACTGCTCTCGTCTCTAGAACACTGATGTGCAGATATACCTCGTGATCTTGCCACATGCCTTGGACAGTCCTGCCAAGATAATGCCCTCCCCACCCCATCTGGGAGGCGTCCATGGTCACGGTGGCAACAGGTGATGGTGGAACAAACTATTTCCCCTCATCCAGATTGGTGGAGCATAGCCACCAACTGAGATCCTGTTTGCATCGGTCTGTGAGCAGGATCAGGTGAGAAAGGCGGAAGTTTCTGAAAGGACCATTGGGCAAATAGAAGCCACTGAAGAAGCCTCATGTGTAAACTGGCTAGAGGCACTAGCATAATGGTAGCTGCCATAGAGCCCAAAAGCTGAAGAACCCATCTCGCTTGTACTTTCCTGAGGGGTAATAGTGCGCGAACCTGGTTTTGTATTATTGTGATCCTTTGCTGAGGTATGAAGGCCTGCATTTGGATGGTGTCTAGCTCTGCGCCTATAAATGTGACACGCTGCGAGGGCAGCAAGGCAGGCTTTTCCCAGTTCAAAGTTATACCAAGTTGCTGGCAGGGGGTGATGGTGGCGTCCCTGGCTTGGATAAGTAGATGCCTGGTGGGAGCCAGTCGTCCAGAAAAGGAAACACCTGGAATCCTAGACATCTCAGGTGAGCTGTCACCACCGCTAAACACTTGGTGAACACCCTGGGGGCTGTGGTGAGACCAAAGGGCAGGGCATGAAACTGAAAATGGCTGGCTCCCAACCAGAAGCGTAGGTGACTCCTGGATGCCCTGTCCATTTTGACATGATAGTAAGCATCCTTGAGGTCAATGGAGCACATCCAAACTTCTTTTTCCAGCAACGGAAAAATGGACTGAAGGGTGACCATTCGGAACTTAGACTTTTGAATTTAGTGGTTTAATCGGCTGAGACCTAGAATCGGTCTCAGGTCCCCTGTTTTTTTCGGCACCAAAAAGTGTCTTGAGTAAGTCCCTAATCCGATTTGGTCTGAGGGGACAGGTTGGATGACTCCTTTCTTTAGCAGCTTTGAAACCTCTAAGGCTGCATGATCCCTTTGACTGGGTGAAACATCCGGGATTCTTCTGACTGGAGGAGGGTCAGATGAAAGGGTATGGCATAACCTCCGGAAACTATTCGTAACACCCATCAATCCTGGGTGATGCTTTCCCAGGCTTCCGGGTGTAACGATATGTGGCCCCCGACTGGCTCCAGAGAAGCACAGTCGGGCATCACATCAGGAACGATGGTAGGAAGAACAGTGAAAGGAATCACAGTCTCCCAAGTTGCAGGGGCCTCCTCTGCCTCTAGGGCGTTGTCTTCCTGAATAACCTCCCCCACCTCTGCCTCTGGAGGGGGAGTCACCTTGTGCGGCAGGGAAAAACTTCTGTGATTTCTTGAACCACATCTTCCCACCTCTCTGAGCCTTGGGGTAAGGCCTAGAGGGGAGGGAAAAATGGATCTCTATGGCAGACAGGGTCTTTCCCTTTTGCTCGCATCTGGTGAGGGTGTCTTTCACTTTGGTCCCAAAGAGCGAGGACCCATCAAAAGGAGCATCAGTGAAGGAAGACTTAAAGGCCTCTGCGAAATGACACAGGCGCAACCAGGCTTGCCTCCTGAGGGCTACTCCTGAAGTGGCTGCACTACTCGCCCCCTTGGCTGCATACAATATGAGCCTCATGGACGAGTTGACAATAGAATTTAGGGTAGACACCTGGGCGTTAACTGTGGGCGCCAATGCCTCAGGAACATTACCCACTAGAGTATCTCCTAACTCCTTGAGGAGATCTCTCTGGAGCCGAGTGAAATGGCAAAGGTAGTTCAGTGACCATAAGGTGAAGGTCACTGACAAAAGGGTACGCTTCCCGTACCTGTCCATAGTCCTAGAATCCTTGTTAGGAGGATGGACGGAAGAAGAAGTCTTGGATACTTCCTTCTGTGTGGCCACCGCCACCACCATGGCATATACAGAAACCCCTTTGGACAGAAATTCTTTCCCCGGGGGAGCAGAAAGGAACTTATTGGGCCTTCTGGGTACAGGTTCCACCGTATCAGGATTCTCCCACACCTTTCGACAGATTAAATCCAACAGCTCGTCGAAGGGTGGAGACACCCAGGAGGCAGAGGGTTGAGCTCCAAAGTCCTTGAGGAATACCGACTCCTCCTTGGAGGGGGTTAGGGAGGGCCAGTTGCCCCTCTGTCTCAAAATCTCCAGGATGTCAGAGAAAGAGACGTCATCAGAGGACGACTTGGGGGACCCCTCCGACTCCTCGAGGTCGGTATCAGAAGTGAGAGACTCATCCTGGGAGTCTATGTGCTTCCTCTTGCACGTCTTCTTTCTGGGGGCCCAAGACTCTGAGGGACCCTCAGAAAGTTGGGGACCACTCACGGGGGTATCCGCAGAGCTTTGGGCTCCTCCATCTATGGATAGGGGGGCGTCAGAGGCTCTAGCCGGGGTGGAAGGGGGCAGAATGACCGATCCGGGTGATGTAACTGATGACTTGGCCAGTGCGCTCCGCATGGCCTCGAAGGCTGGCCCCCTCCGAATCCGAGGACTGACAGGCCTCTGAGGCCATGATCGGAGTCGGGGTCCCCCAAGCCGATGCGCTGAGAGGGAGGCTCGGAACTGATGGGTGTCCCGAAACATTCCCCTCGGGCCCGACCGAGGAAACCCGAGTGCCGAGACCTGTGGAAGGAGCCGACAGGTTCGGAGCCGATGTCGGCACCGATAAACCTTTAAGGGGTATCGGAGCTGGTGCAAGAACATCACTCGAAACAGAGCACTCTGGCTCCAAAGACAAGGAAGCGCTCGGAGGAGGAACCATAGACACAACCAACGGGACAGGCTCCGGAGCCGACTGGGTCGGAGCCGAAAATAAGTTAGCCAACACTGGCAACTGCAGGAGCCTCTGCACCACCCTATCAACATCCAAATCAGAAAGCCTGGAGGATTTGGAGGACAGGGATGGAGAATGGGATCTCCTGGACTTCCAAGAAACAGATTCCAAACAGTAGAGGGCCCAGCAGTGACACTTGTGGTATGTCACTGGTAAATGGTCTAATGGCAGAGGTGGAATCCCCAACTTTGACAGTATGCATTCTGTTGGTGAGCCAGTTGGCTACACATCTAGTCATGTAAGGGTTCATCCCTAGCTGGGGGAGTTTTTCAATGATAGCTAAGAGAGGAATTGTGTCAAAAGCCTTGGCTAAGTCAAGCTAGATGATATGTACTGTTTTGCCTTCATCCAGGGCTTTGGTGACATTCTTGAAGAAGTCCACCAGGTTTAATAAGCATGATCTACCCTTAATGAAGCCAAACTGGGTCAGGTCAAGAGTCTGAAGTTAACCTAAGTCCTTGTTGATAAGGTCTAAGATGTTCTTTCCATGGCCTTGCAGATAAGGCTGGTTAGACTTATGGGTCTATAGTTCCCAGGTTTGGTTGATGGGCCCCCTTTGTGCAAGGGGATTACTGTTGCTGTTCTTCACTCTGCTGGATCAAAGCCAGTGCTCAGGCTGTGGTTAAACAGAGCATCAAATGGTTCCACTAGGTCTTGTTTTAGATTGTTTAGTAAGCAGCCTGGGATGTTATCTGGTCCCAATCGGGCAATGTTTTTGGCCTTGGAAAGTCTGAATATGACCTGCTGTTTGGAGATTCTGGGCAGATGACTGGTGTTGGGTATGCTTTGGGGTATGGCTGGTGGGGACAGAGGGGTAAAGTTTGTGCCAACTCTGCTAGCAGGCTGGCAATTTCCTCAGGTTCAGTATGAGTGGTACCATCTGCTTCAAGTTCAGCACATAACTGGGCATTCCTTTTTAGATTTTGGACATAACTATAGAATGCCTTATTATTGCTGTTAGCTAGGGATGCTAATTTAGCTTTGTAATTAGATTAAGAGGACTTTACAAGATATCTGATTTGCTTGTTCAAGCTGTGGAGGGTATTATTTCTCTGCTGAGTATGTTCCCTCTTGTTTTCAGACATCAGTTTCTTCCTTTTGTTATATACCTTTTTATACTTGAGATCCACCAGGGTGGCTTGTTTTTTTTTTGGGAGGACCGGGTTTTGATCCATTCAGGTACAGCCAAGTCTGTACAGTTGATTAAGTATTTATATAGGGCATTTGTGAACTCCTCTCCACAGCAGTCATTGTTGGTTGTATTCACAGGGGGTTTGAAACTTTTAATATGATCATTTAGTAGGCTGTACTTTGCTTCGGAGAAATTTTAAATTTTTTTGCTCCTGTGGGGGTATCATGTCTGACTGTTATTTCAAAATAGACAGATTTATGGTCTGACCTTACCAGGGAGGTCAACACGGGGGGAGTAGTGCAGTGACCTCCCATGTTGGTGAGTACTAAGTCTAGCACATTTGAACCTCTTATGTGGGTGCAGACTAACTTTTCCAGAGCATTTACACTAACAAAGTCAAGGAACCTCAGGGCAAGCATGTTTGTGCTCACATATATTGCCTAATATATGGAAGAATAGTTGAAATCTCCCATGACCAAGGTGTTTGGCTGTATCGTGAGTAACTCTAGCAAGTCCAAGTAGGTGGTGTACTTCTCTTGGTTCATAGTAGGGGACCTATAGCTAGCAATGATGTGGTACTGTGTTTTACCTACAGTTAGTTTGACCTAGAGTAGCTCAAGAGAGTCATACTGTTTAACCATTTTTGAGGTATATTTGGCTTTAATGAAGATGAATACACCTCCATCTTTGGTTGTTTCACACTCATTTTGGGGTCTGAACTTGTAAAGAGCATTATTGCCTTGTGTTGCCAGGGTTCTTTTTTGTAGCTTGAACCATGTCTCAGTGACTGCACAGATGTCAGCATCTTCCAAGGTGAGAAATGCGTGCAGGTAGTACAGTTTCCTGTTCAGGTTTCTAGCATTAAGCAGCATAACCTTGAGTTTGTCTCAAGTGGATTTCTTTTTTATTTTGTTGTTTTTGCCATTGCTTAAAAAGGCACTATGGGGAGACAAGTGCCTTTGCCAGTATCCAAAAGCCTACAGGAGACAAGTGAAGACCATCTCTGAAAAAGCAGTGTGGCCTGTCGACCATGTCTTCCCAGGCTGACAGATACTGGATCCCTTTGGAGTGACACCAGAAGCTAAGTCAATTGATAAAGTCAATATTTTTTTGTTTGTATTATGGCATCATCTTTGGAGAAGGTAGAATGCTGCTTAAGGCTAGGCTTACACCTGCTTGTGACACAATCTGAGAGCACAGTTATGACTCTCTTCATATAGTCCAGTGAGGTATGTCTCAAGTCATTTATCCTTGCATGGACTATGACAGAATCATACTGGTACTTGTGGTCCAGTGACTTGACAGATCGTGGCACCTGACAGGCAGTTAACCGTAACCCACTTCTTATCTAGCATGGAGAGGAGAACATTCGTGTGTCTCACAATGGAGTCACCAATTACTAGTACTGCAGTGTGACACCTTATGGGCTTATTTGTTGAGATATTGATGTGTGTGTTGTTATGTGTTGTGGCTGTTTTTTGCATTGTTATGTGTGTAAGTAGTTCCCATTTGGGAGGCTTCTGATCTTTTGGTAAGTTACTAGTGAGTACTTCCACATGTGTCGTGTCCTTATTTAGAGTGGGAAGTGTGTGTGTGTGTGTGTGTGTGTGTGTGTGTGTGTGTGCTGACAACCTGTTTGGCATTCGATTTGTCCATATGTGAGTCTTGCCTCAAATTTCATAGTGTAACAACATCTCTCACATACAGTATTTGCTTGTTTCAGGAGTAAGTGGTTGTCAGTATACATGAGACAATTGCTACATTGCCTCAGGATGCTCATGTCTATCGGGTTGGCCAGACAGATGACGGGAAACTGCCCATCCATGATATTAATTTCTTACTGTATGTTTTATTAGGGAAGGGAATGGTTTAATGTTGCTAGGACTGTGTTGGTAGTGTTATGACTACAAGATGGACCTATACTTTGTGTAGGCTAAGGTTAAAGAATAAGGCAAGGCTGCTCAATGCCCAACTGAGTTGCTCCTAGAGCAGCAGAGAAGCTTGGAAGGCTTTCACTGACAGCTGTTTAGGAAAAAACTGAGCTTCTGGGCTTTTGCATTTTACAGGGCACTGTTATCTGCTGCTGAGTGAAGAACAGCTCTATGTTAATGCAAGGCTTAAATACAAACAAAAATAAACATGTTTTAAGCTAACTACCAATTTGGAAAGTACACAATACACCTCTCACCAGCAGTCCCCAAATCAGACAGGTTAGATCAGCGCACTCCTACCACAAGAGTGTGGAAAACCACCTTCTTCATTTACAATAGCTGGTTTGGAGCCCAAGTGTAACAATACCACACAAACTACTTACAACAGCCCTGCAACAAACAGATACAATGTAATACAGTGCAAAGTAGCAGAAGACAGTACATTTTTTTTAAAATGCTGAAGTACAGTCACAGTGTAGCACTTTTATGTGTTTCCCAGCTCAGACAGACCAGATGAACACCTACAGCCACTAGATGAATAATCCCAGTCCTCCTAATGTAAAAGCACAGTAAAGGAGTGTCTGGAATGAAGTGCTACCACAAACAAACTTAAAGATATGGATACAGCAGTGTACTTTAAACAGCTCATAAAAGTGTGATTACTCAATAAAAGTACTTTGCTTTGTTTAATTGAGCCAACAGCTACTCAATTGTACAGAATTTATAAAGGCACTAAAAATAAGATAAGCTGATTAATAAGCCCTCCACAGCCAATAAAACTACATGCCGAAATCTCAAGTGTTTCCCCAACCTAGACAGACTAGGCTACCTCCCAGTGTACTAGATGGAAAATCCACTGACCTTGATGAAAAAACAAGTGCTTGCTAGAGAGTAAAAATACACTACTTTATTCAACAGCTGGCTAGATAATGAATTCAGAGGAAGTAAATCAGTAGAGCAGACAATAAGAGGCAAAATGCCCTTTTTCAATATAAGCACAAGAAAAGGCAAATACCTAATTCAAATACATATCAGCAGCAGTGTAGAAAGGGAGGAACCTATTAAGCTGAATTTATAGTAGGGGTAGGAAGTTTAAAATCACCGGGTTTAAAAAGAAGATCAACAAATGGGATGGTGGATGGGAAAGCCTAGCAGGGAATCACTAGCAGTGCTTTACTTTATGCAGGCTTGAAATCTTTCACACAAAGACAAAGGCCCAGAATTTCACTTTGCATTTTAAGTTTCACTCAGACAACAGTTCAAATCAACCAATGAAAAAATATGAAATGTGAAACCTAGATACTTTAAGTATCTGTCTCTCACGCAGAACAAAAACACCAGGCCAAGATTTCTTAAAACAGAAAACAAAATGGATCAGGTAAGACAGAAAGCAGCTCTATGAGTCAAAGACAGAAATCAAGCAGTAGTCAAATTAGGAATCAAAAAAGGTTTCTTAAGTGTAGGAGTAAGTATGGCTTTCTTCATAACCAAGTGAAAAAAATGCCCTTTCAGTGTTGAAACAGGGATTTGATAGATCATCTGGGCATTATCAGAAACTGGTTTGGAAAGGAAAGGAAAGAGCAGAACTGGTCTCCAAGAATCTTCTTTCTTTAGAAGCAAAAAACATTCTTGAATAAAAGCCTTCTCCTAACTAAGGAGGACAGACTGCTTCTATTACTACATGAGACAACAAATGCAAAATAACAGGAGAAAAAAAAAGAGTTTGATTGGGTAGATGAGGAGGAATTCCCGTGATGGGGAGGGAGAGACTTCCACTGCCATCTGTAACCATGAGACTTCCACTGCCATCTGTAACCATGATGGTTTAGTTTTAGAACCCATCTGTCTTATGCTATCTGTTATCAAAGACAGAAGTGGAGGTTCAAACCTTCTAGAAGGATTAAAGATTTGCCACAGTGGGGGAGGGGAATGTTGTAGGCAGTCACTCAGACTGATTAGACTGCTGTTTGTTCCAACGGAGGGGGCATTTCCTTTTTGTAGCTTCCTTTTCTAAATGTCTGCTTACCAGTAGTTTGCTGTGATTGCTTATCTGCTTTTTGAAAAAGGTTTTAGAGGAAGTATTAATATCATTGACAAACTTTGAAAATTAAGGCTGAAAAAATCTGAGAAATTCCTTGAATCAGCTTATCTTTCTTATCACGCCTTTTGAGGACCTCTGCAGCAGCTGGTCCAAAAACTAATTCCTAAGGGAGAATTCAAAATGTCATCTGTAACACCATTATGAGGGTTTTGAGATTGCAACCAAGCAACCCGCCTCACAACAGTTTCCATGGCAGCAGTCATGGACTGGCATCTGCAGAATCAGAAGCACATTTCAAACAGTGAAATAACTATGACTTAGCAGTGATATCAACAGTTAACATGACACCCTGACCCCACATAGAAACTGAAAAAAACAGGGGTTAATGATAATGATCTCAAACAGTTGAGACACAGAAAGAATTGGTTTACACAAAGATGCTTTTTTCACAGAAATGGAAACAAATGCCATAATATCCCTCATGTTTTCAAAGTAGGCAAGTATGAGCTTTAACATATGAGCTTGACTGGTGAGAATTCTACAAAAAAGTGTTGAAGAAGAATGCACATTCCCTCCCTATTCTATCAAAGGCTTTTCCATCCTTGTCAGAAGGGGAGGGATTGATATTAACCAGATAGTTAGCAGCAACAGAGTTGACCACACAAATCACTCCTGAGTCTTATTTGGGATTAGAAAACAAAAACTTATAAAACTGAGAAACGTTATACAATCTAACTACTTTATGCAATCTGAGTCCTCTGTTATAGGTAATTGTTGAACCACTGTATTGCATCTGAAGATAGTCAATGCTAGAAAACCTTTTTAGAATAAGATAGTGGTTGACAGTATCTAAATCATGTGAAAGTCTAAAAACAGATACTGTCTAAGTTCAGAGGGCATGGTTTCAGTTATGTCAACAGCACATATGTCTTTTGCATGGCAACAGCAGAACATGCTGAGAGTCAGACTGTAAGTTTCTTGCATTAATATAATGAAAGACCTGGGCATGAATATGTGTTGTTGATTGTTGCACAGGGACCTCCACTATACAACAGAAAGGTAGAGAGAGCATGGAATGCCATGATTGTACAATGAAATCAGGAAAGATGAAATTGTTAAGCATATCCCTAGTGTAAGACATGATCTTAAGAGTAAATAGGAGTGCTTAACAAAAGCTTGTTAAGTACTCCTAAGTACCATTATGATTGGGTCTTACTCTAGGGACTAACAGTGAACAGTACCAACCAGCAAAGAACAGCAGCCGAAGGTAAAGCATCTGTTGAAAGCTGTAAGAACTTCACTCTTCCAGAAATGTTTGGTAGAATGAAGAGTCTAGGTGCTTTTAAAGCCATTAGCAGAATGGCACTTTGTTTCTGTCTGCTACCTGTCTGACAACAGTAAGTGATTAATAGGCTTTCAAAAGGCAGTAAAACACTTAGCAGTCCTCCACTATTTTTCCCATAACTGGTAGTACAGAGATAAAACTACTACTAAAAACATGACTGGCAGTAGACAGGCAGAGTACCTGTAGTCAGGAACTTGGGTGGTACATTGCCGATAGTGAGCAAGGTTTAACTTTCAAGAGTAATATTTTAACAATGCTTACAAATATGGAATCAGTTCAAGTGTCCAAACAGCCACGAGTATTCAGAAATGATCAGCATCTCCCTGACCAGAAAGACATTTTGTCAATGCCCTGCAACTGATCAACCAATCAAGCTCTCGTATAGCATTACAAATCATGAGAAAGAGTAATAGTAAGAGACAGAATGTTGATAGTTGTCAAGTGCAATGCTTGAAAATGGCATGAAAAGCAAGCAAAATCTTCAGAAAATACCCTCCTTAGAAGTAACTGTTCACCTCCCAAATGGAAAAGCAAATCCCTTCATGAAAATAGAGGTTATTGACTGAAATGTGGCAGCTGTCAAATAAATGCACTGTCCAAAGATGCTCAGAAAAATGAAACTATGTTTGTTGAAACAGCAACAGAAAACTAAGCTGTGAAAGATTTAGGATCCCAACTTGAACTCTTCCTATTAAATTAAAAAAGGTTGACATAAATGTGATTAGACAAAGGTATCATGATCCATCTCCAACAGGCACACAAAACCATCAAAGAACATCTCTTTAAAAATGATAAATAGAACTACCGCCACTAACAATCTCAATTCCCTGATCAATAAGGCGATGCATAAAGACAAAAAAAGGGTATCCATCCAAGGAAATCGAGTAACCTATTGAAAACCTGAGCTGACACAGACAAAAAATAAAAACACATTACTGTCACGGCAGTTAACAAGCAAAACTGGGCTACTAAAGCTTGGAGTCCATAAAACTATCATAGTACTGATGAAAGCACTACAAGAAGCTTGTATCTTTTAGACTAATATCAAAACAGAACCCGTCTAAAATTGTACAGTACTGAAGATAAGGAAACATACACAAAAAGCAAAAATAATGTTAGGCATGCACACAGATTTTGGCAGCTTACTACCAGCAATTCAACATGTATGTCTTAAATTTCAGCTGTGGTCTATGTAGAGGCAATGCAGCTGAGGATGTCAAGGAAAGTTAGGCTGAAGTTTACAGCCACAGAGTCCAAAGGAAAGAATGACAGGGGAGTACGGTCCACAATACTGACTACATTACTATAGATTTTAGTAGTAAAATATCCAACAAAGACAAAACAGTTCAGAGGACCTAAACATGCCTAGACATACCATGTTATGAGGCATATGTGAGTTCAGGTTAACTTTGTAAGCACCTACAACATGCAAATAATGACACAGACACACAGGTGCTAGTGGTTAGCAATCTTAATATTCAGCATAATGGCAGCAACTGACTAAGCAATGTAGGGTCACATGGTATCCCACATGCATACCCTTACAGGAATATTAAACAAACACTGCACTCTACATTATAGTCCTCTTAAACTGAATGCGTTTATTACGAACAACAAATAGGTAAGTACATTATGCTAAGCTACACTACAGACTAGAGACATCATATAACATACATACATAACTTCTTGTGTCCACTTTGTAAATTTGAAATACTGAAATCTCAAATTGCAATATTTCGAACTTACAAAGCCACAGACTCATATTTCCGAAACCAGCAGAAGCACGAAATTCAAAATACCGAAGCACGGATATTTTGAATTTCTGCTTCCATTGGTACGGTATGTGGATGTTTAGGTTTAATTTTGATAAGTTTGTGTGTGTGAGTATATTGATAGGGGTTTGGTGTGTGTGTAAGTGTGTGTTGTGACTGTTATGTGTGTGTTTCAGGGACTGTAAGGTGTGTGTGTTTGTGTTTTTGTTTGTGCGATGTCGGAGGTAGAATATATAAGTAGGGGGGTGTGGGGGCTGCAACCCCACCACATGGGGGGTGCAGGGGGACTTGCCCCCCTGCTTATATGTACTTTAGATGAGTTTGTTTGATTGTTGGGGGGAGTTGTGTGTATGTTTATGTGTGTACTGTATGTATAGCGTAATTATGGGGTTTTGAATTTCTCGGTTGTATATTTTCGAATTTGTGAGTTGTTGTTGGGTTTTCGGCTTTGTGGTTTCGAAATACTGAATTTTGAGATTTCAGTATTTCGAAATTACAAAGTGGACCCCATTTCTTTTGCAGCAAAAGCTTTCCAGAATACATACAATAACATTATGATTCAGTCTTTGCTATTATAGCATGTAACATAGTAATTTAATCTAGCTATTTTTAATAACTCTATCACATCTAGCTAATTTACAATTGCTAATAAATGATGTTGTAATCATAGCTACTTCACATCCAGCAGCTGGTCATAATCAGGTAGACTGTCAACTTCAGGTCTTATAACTGAGTAAATGGCCTGTATGCAGTCACTGTTATGACACATGTGAGTCATAGTCTGGAACATTCTCAGATTGAAATATACGTGATGCCTTCTGGCTTGAACAGTTCCATAATGCTGACTTCTCAGCCACTTCACTAAACTGTGATAATAACAGCTGAGTCTGGTACAAGTGCTTCTTATTCCTCCTTAAGGTTAGACGCTCTCTGGTTCTAATAGTGCAGCACCTGGGTGTGTTAGATATGCCAAGAACAGAGCTCCTTTCTGTTACCAGTGTTTTGACAACTAGATTCTGAATTCTGCCCATCAGTCCTGATCTAAGCATAGATAACATCTTAGCTGACCTGCTGTAGAAATATTTCTATTTCTACTGAACAGCTTGCCATACAGACTTGTCATCTGACATTTGTTCTAGTTAAAGAAGAACAGACAATGCTAACAAGTTTGTTCTCAATCTACTCCAGACTGACAAATGTGAAGATAAATGTTCTGTGGGTTGAAGTGGAATGTTTAACTGGTTAAGGCATTTTCTCATAGTTTATACTAAGTACCTGTGAACCTATCGATCTATCAGGATTTTAACAATCCCAATCTTACATTCCAATTGTAGATTTCAGCACTTACATTTTACATACAGATAAGACACAGATAGACCAAACAAGAATATGATAGGACATTTGCATGTTTCCCACAACCATAAGAGACAGGAGTGTTAAATTAGGGGTAAATTTGTGGTCACCCATCCATTCATCCAAATAAATGCTTGAATAGAATAAGTGAAGTACTTTGCTTTATGTGTAGTGGAAGTCAGTTCCACAGAAACAGCATTCTGAGTAATACATATCTGTCATTCCAATATGCTCTACTTATTTTGCAAAACAGAGTGAAAGCCCTTGAGCTGGTGTTTATGACACCTTCATACTTGTGAATCTGCAATAGGTCTGACAGAATTGGGTCTACTGAACCTCTACATGAGAGACAAAGGTCACCTGCCAGTAGTCTGCATGATACTGAGAAGAGGAGCAGGATTTGAGATGGTCTCCATAGTTTTACAATTTAGGCCACTGATTTTTTAGTGAGAAAGCTTTGTGTTTGTTGCAGCTGTGACAAGTGTTTTAAAAGGTACATACCAAAAAGGGTGTTATTAATATGTGCAACAGTGGATATGTGATGACAAAAGGTCATTTTTTTTATTTTATTTTGTGTGTCCTTTGGTAAATATGAAAGTCAGACTGTGCCAATGGCCCATTTTCAGTGGATTCCTGGGGAGAAAACATTTAAACAGTATATTATATACAAGAGGAGAAAAGCCTGAAAACAGATCAAATATTTTGCAATGAGTAGAGGAGGGAGGCTCCACAAAAACATACATAAAAACATTTTATAGCAGCAAATAAGTAATTATATGCAAGAGAAGAAAATCCCAACAAGAGATAAAAAAGCAGACTGAAATACATTTACAGAAATATTACTAGAATAAAATGCAATCAAAAATACAATATGTACTGCAAGTAGCAAGACACACTGTAGTAGTGGATATCCTGTGCCAAGTAAACTAATACATAGTTACTCAAACTTATTGACTATATTTCTAATACTGTATGGAGGTAAAAATAATTGACTATTGTGTTGCCAAAAACAGACAGAGGAATAGAATGAGATGTGGGGGATTAAAGAACAGGAGGGAAATTTTAGGAAATGCAGAGAGTTGATTATTATTAGAAAGATGACAATATTATAAAAGGACACGACAGAAAAAAAATAGTAGAAAGTGTTGGCTGAGAAGATAGAAGAGTGAGAGATTCTTTTGTAGTTAGGCCATTACTTCCTGCTAAGATATGGAGGTGTTACTGAATTTAGAGTGAAAAAGGCATAGTTATAGTGAGGAAGTGGTCCTGCATCTGTTTTGAGGGTTGTGCATGGACAGTTTCAGGTGTTAAATAGATATTTGTTTAGACTGGTCTTGAAGTTGGTAAGGAATAAGGAGACAGAGTAGGTGGAATATAGAGAGGCTCCTGCTGACTGGTGTGGTTTGTAGGTAGTGAGGAGCATTTAATTTCCAGATCA
Source organism: Protopterus annectens (assembly GCF_019279795.1). Lineage (NCBI taxonomy): Eukaryota > Metazoa > Chordata > Ceratodontiformes > Protopteridae > Protopterus > Protopterus annectens. The sequence goes on along the minus strand of NC_056736.1, from coordinate 272,575,424 downwards.
AAGTGGCCTAGCAGGGGTGTATGTGTACAATAAGTCTAGTAGGGCTTGCCTTTGTTGTGGTTTGTATATTAATTTGTGGATCAGAAGTAGTTGTGTGCAAGTGAGTTGCCTGGGTAATTTAAGCCAACAGAGCTGGTTTAGGGCAAAGCAATGATGGGTTCCATTTGATAAGTTAGTGAAAAACTTTATTTTATTGTAGCACTATAGTTTATTTTGGGTAGAAGATTATAGGTTAAGCAATACTTGAGAACCATATAGTAAAGTGGGGAGTGGAAATGTAGAGACCAATAGTTTCCTAGAGGAGTCAGTTAAGGAATTGTGTTTTGTATAGAGTGCCCTTAATTTTCGGTGAGTTTTTGAAAGCCTGTTATATATGTAAGTCAAATTTCAGGATATCCTCAATTGTCGTTCTTAGTAGCTTGGTATAAGGGATGATTTCAACAGGGATGTTATCAGATGCTGCTACTGAGAAATGTTGTTTAAGGTGTGTAAGGGTTTTTGGGAAGAATAGCAGCAGCGTTTTTTTTCCCCCCTGAATTGAGTAGAAGAACGGAGCTACTGATCCAGCTTTCTACTGATAAAAATGTATCTTAGGTGAAGTGTTGTAGAGTAATTATACTACTAGCACAACAGATTAATGTGGAGTCATCAGCATACTGTATGAGTGGTGCTCGACATTTGGTACAGTGTAGGCTGTTGGTAAGTATGGTGAAAAGCAGTGGCCCCAGTAGGGAACACTGGAGAACACCTGTTTTGATTGGAAGGAAGGATGATTAAGAACTAATGCCTTTAGCAGACTAGAGTCTATTGAAAAGGTAGCTGGGGAACCAGTTGGTTTAAGTGTTTGATAGGCCAAGTGAAGAGAGTTGTTTTAGAAGAAGACTATGGGAAATGCTACCGATGGCCTTGGACATATCCGGAAACACTGCAGCAACCAGATGGCCTTTGTCTTTTGCTAAGTAAATAGTATTAGGTGAAGTTTAAGGGAGCTGTGATAGTGCTATGCCTTGGTCTGAAACCATGTTGTGATGGGATAAGGAGGTTGTTAATTTGTAAGCAAACCATTACTAGATTATGAATGCATTTTTTCAAGGATTTGTTTAAAAGAGGGGAGAGAATGGCAATGGGTCTAATGTTGGAAATATTATTGGAGTTACCTCCCTTGTGAAGTGGGATGATTTAAGATTTTTTTCATAAGGCTGGGACATGTGATTTATGAATACATCTATTTATGAAAATGGCTACTGGAAAGGAAATAGATCTGGTTGCTATCTTTAAGAAATCAACAGGAATTCCATCTGGAGTAAGTGTACTTGCTTTAATTTATTTGAGATATTTCTTGACTGTTACGAAGGATACTGGTTGAAAGGAAACAGAGTGAATATTATTGAAAGTAGGAGGTGAGACTGAGTGGGATGTGATCAGAATTATTAGAGGAGGTTGATGTGTTTTGAGTTTCGTTGTGAAGTAGTATAGCGGTTCTAGAAATAAAGTGATCACTGAAGGCATTAGTTTTTTCTGCAGAGCAAACAGAGGTTCGGGTTTGGTTGCACATTTGATCAAAGATGTATTATTTTAGATTTGGTGGCCCAGAATTGTCTAGAATTTTTGTAGCATCAGTTCTACAAACTGGAGTAGTAAAGTTTCTTGCCAAGTCTGAGCTGACATTTGTCTTTATTTCATAAGTATTTATATTGTTAAAGATTGTTTTCTGTTTTACTATTGAGCCATGCCTAACAGGATATTTATCTCTATTCCTCTTAAATTTCCTGATACTAGGAATGAGCCAAGGAGCAGGGTTGTCTTGCACTATTTTAAGCCTAAGTGGGACTGTAGAACAGAGCATGTGTTGTAACTTTAAGAAGCATTTTCAAGTGTAGGCATGTGCATATAAATAGTGAGCACGAGCAGGCATCAGTGCCATTTTGAGAGAACAGCTAGAATGTTAACATGTATGAGTGCAGTAGTCAGTCTGTTTATAAGCTGATTTAAGTTTAAGTTACTAAGCCTTAATCCTGATGTGTTTGTATATAATAAAGCTGATTAAACCAAACCCGCAAATGTTCATCTGTTTTATCCTGACTGGAATAGTGACATGGTGTCACAACTGGGATTGAGAGGGCAACTTCTTCAAGCCATGAGGTGCAGAGTTGACAGTGAAGGTATATTGAGCAGGTTGAGTGAAACAGTGCTCACACGTTCAAAAAGGTCCAGAAATGAACGTAAGGTAACCAAAACATGCACCAATGATTTATTTTGCAAAAAAATTATACAGAGCATTTGTAAAGAACAAAACACATTATTAATCAAATGAGTAGCACAAAACATATTATTAATCAAACCAAAGGCACAAAATGCATTGTTGATGTAATGAAGTCTTCAAAACCATGATATTTGATAACATTATCAGAAGTACTTATACAGGGTTCAGAGTTACCTCCAATTTTCATAACAAGCATGTATAAAGTAAAACGAGCACAAAAAAGTTTAATAGGCATGATAAGAAGTCAAATGGGCATAATGAGTACAATAAAAGGACAAAATAAGCTTAGAAAAGCAAGGTGACTGCATGTTTTTTAATATACAACTGTGTTTTGGCATAAGCTACTATTTCACATTGACAGAAGCCATTCAAAGCATAACTAGAGTGGTTTGAAGTATCTCAGAGTGTGCAAAGTGTTTGCAGTGTGTGCTTTCTTACACTGGAATTATTTTAAAGAGTTTACTGTGTGCAAAGTGCAGTTAATTTGCAAAATGCAGTCAAAGTACAGCCATTTTGAAATGTTTCTTGTGCTGTGTACATTTATTCGCAGAGTGCTGCCATTTCAAAGTGTCTCTTACACTGTACAGAGCTATTTCACAAAGTACAGCCATTTTGAAAAGTTCTTGGGCTGTATACAGTTAATTTGCAATTGCAGTCATTTCGAAGTGTTTCTTACTCTGAGTTTCTTGTGCTGCATGCAGTTGATTAGCAAAGTACAGTCATTTCAAAGTATCTCTTACACTGATAAAGGGTGGTTTCATAAAGTACAGTGATTTTAAAGTGTTCCTGTGCTAGAGAGACTTATTTAGCAAATTGCAGTTGTTTCAATGAGTTTGTGTTATTGGGCATAGTTACAAGTTCTGGCATAAATTTCTGTTATATATATATATATATATATATATATATATATATATATATATATATATATATATATGTGTGGGTGTGTGTGTGTATGTTCGTACATAATTTCAAGCACCATTACTACTATGTGTTGATATGGCAGAGGCATTTCGCAGACCAGTCCACTTGTGTTTGATCATAATATTGCAGAGAATTGGAGAGTATCTAAGCAGGAATATGATATTTCCATACAAGCAGCTTTTTTCTGACAGAGATGCATGTACAAGGGAATTTATTTTGCTTAATTAAGAGGGGTCAGAAGCCATTGAAAGAGAGCATTCATTTGTGTATGCACCAGCAGTGTATGCAGAAGTGAAAACCACCATAAAGTTGTATCAACTGAATCAAGACAGGACCCTGAGTGCTTAAACGTAAATTTAGAGAAATGTGTAACCTCCAGACAAATGTTACATTGGAGAGGCACCTATTTTGTACAAGAGACCAAAAGCCAGGAGAAACTTTTGCAGCTTATATTACTGACTTGAGAAATGAAGCTAAAAGTGCGTATTTGGTGATTTGAAAGACGAGTTGATAAAGGACAGGCTTGTGTGTGGTGTTAATAATGCTGCAGTGAGAAAGACTTTGCTTTGTGACAGTGATTTAATGTTGAACAAAGCTATGGAGATTTGTCAGATCCATGAGATTAGAGAAAGGTACACAAGTATGCTTACAAATGATAGCGTGGTTTCAGCAGCTTCTAGAGCAAGTGCACACAGCATGCAGCACATGGCTAACAAAAACAGGCCTAAGTACATGGCAGCTACAGCCTCTGCAGGTTATACAGGGAGGACCAATAACTTTCCAGCAAGTTCTAAGACTAGCTCAGCAAAACGGACATGCTCAGTGCAGTATAAGGGTGAGTCGGCAACACCCAAGTCAAGTTTTATTGTTAGCTGTCGTAATTGTGGTGCCAGTCATGAGTCTAAAGAGAGAAGTGCTTAGCATTTGGTCAGCAATACCACAAGTGTAAAAAATGGAACCACTTTCAAAAGTTTTGTAAATCAAGCAAGCCTCATTCAGTTACTAAGAAAGGTCACTCAAGAAAGCAAGTTGATAGTGTAAAAAACTGCAACCCTACTTTCTGTGTAGATGATGTGTCAGTGGTGAGTGAAAAGGTTAATGCAGTAGATTTGTTGGCAAAAAATGTTTTGTACTGTCCTGATAAATGGAAACCCATGGACCTTAAAGTAGACACTGCTTCAAAGTGTAATGTTATATCAGCAGAAACATTTGCTAGAGTAAGAGCTATTGAACAACTTAATTTGGTTAATTGTGTAAAGCTTGTTGCAAATGGAGGTGAAGAGATTCAAACCGAAGGCTCAGTACTGCTTTCATACTATTCGGCTGGGAACAGTCACAGCTTGCAATTCTAAGTAGTCAGAAGACTTGTGCAGTTATTATTGGGACTCGGAGACAGTTTAAGAATGAAGCTTTCTTTTACCAAAGAAGTCCATCATGCAAGCACTTGTCCTAGTTTTAACTTCACTGATGCTATTTTCTCAGAGTATGCTGATGTTTTTGATGACAAGCTAGGCAAACTTCCAGTTGTGTACTCCATGAAAGTAGACCCAGAGGTCAGGCCAGTGATCAGACCAGTGAGAAGAGTTCTAATAGCTATGCAGGATAAAGTCAAGGTGCAGTTAGATAAGATGGTGCAGCAAGGTGTGATTTGTCCAGTCACAGAACCACCCGAGTGGGTGTCTTCCATGGTAGTTGCTCATAAGAAAAGCTGAGATGAAATCAGAATATGCACTGACCCAAGAGACTTGAAGAAAGCATTAAAGAGGTTCCACCATCTTATGTGTACAGTCAAGAAGGTTACTACCCTCATGCCAAGTACCACTGTTTTTTTTTCTGTCTTGGATGCAAAGAGTTCATTTTGGCAAGTAATGCTACTACTGACTACATTCACTACTCATTTTGGTAGATACAGATTTCTCAGAATGCCTTTTCGAATAAATTCTGCCAATGAAGTCTTTCAGAGTGCAATGGAGCAAATTTTATCATGTTATCAGTGTGCTATAATAGTGGATGGTTTACTAGTTGGAGGTAAGAGCATGTCAGAAACCTTAAGAATGTTCTGGACAGCGAGCAAGAAGTGATATTGAAGCTCAAGCCTCTGAAATGTAAATTCAGGCTACCAGAAGTTACTTATTACCAGTACAGGTCTACGACCAGACCCTTACAAACAAGTAGCCATTCTTGAGATGCCACCTCCAGACAATGTCCAAGCTTTACAGTGTTCCTTGGTATGGTTAATTATTTGGGCAGGTTTTACCTGACTTTAGTAAATTATCAGTACCTTTAAGAGAGCTGACATGCAAAAATGTTACCTGATCATGGATGGAACAGCACCAGACAGCATTTGATAACCCCAAACGGCAAATTGCCAGTCCATATACACTGAAATACTATGATATCTACAAACCAGTAATTCTTTCCTGTGATGCTTCAAAGTTCAGTCTTGGTGCAGTTTTCTTCAAGAGGCAGGCCAACTGCTTATGCATCTAGAACTCTTACTCAAACCAAAATGCAGTATGCTCAAATTGGGAAGGAACTTCTGGCAATTGTGTTCGCATGCTCAGAGTACCATGATTATTTTTATGTCCAAGCTATCCAGATTGAGACTTTTCAATCAGCCTCTAGTAACTATTTTAAAGAAGCCTATGCATACAGCTCCAGCAAGACAACAAAGAACGATGCCAAGATTACAAAAATACAACTTCTCAATGGTCTATACAAAAGGCAGACTTCTTGATCTGGCTGATGATATCTTATCCAGATCACCCAGAAATACCGCAGAACAGCTTGATGCAGAGAATTTTGACTTTGATGCCATGGAAGTGTGTAATTTTTCTACCACGAGACTTGATGAGCTAAGAGATCATACAAAGTCTGACCCAATTTTGCAAAAGGTCAACCACTTCATCAATCCTGGATGGTTGTCAAAGCAATCTTGTGTACAAATGGTATAATTTTCAAAGCTCCTAAAGTTATTGTTCCTACTCCCTTACAACATGAATACATTCAGATTTTGCATCGCAGCCACCCATGTTCTGAAGCTACCAAAAGAAGGGCTATATGACTAGTATTTTGGCCTTCTCTGTCAAAAGACATTGATAAAGTGCTTTCATCTTGTTCAATATGCAATAGTACTAAACTGCATTGGCAAAAAGAGCCACTTCAGCTAAGCTAGATTCCTGAACTACCTTGGTCAACAGTAGTCACTTACATATTTGAGTGGAACAATCAGCACTACTTAGTGTTGGTTGACTCTTATTTGAACTGATTTGAGATCGATTTGCTATCTAACCTAATGTCTAGTACTATTATTACTAAGTGGAAACATCATTTCTCAGTCCATGGTAGCCCACACAAAGTTATTTCTGACAAAGATACAGAGTTTACCAGTCAATTATTTCAGAAATTTGCAAAATTTCCTTTCCCCATATTACTAGTAATCTGGAATACTCACAGTCAAATGGTCTGGCTGAATGTGCAGTACAGAGTGCAAAGCAATTATTAGAGAAGTCAAAGCATGACAATAGTGATATCTTCTTGAGTCTACTTAATCTCAGAAATATACCCCATGACAACCTACTTGGCTCGCCTACTCACAGACTTCTATCTAGGCAAACCAGAGCAACCATGTGTACCAGTTCTAGTTTGTTGGTGCCTAATGCTAAAAACAACAGCGCAATCAAAGCCCAACTATTTAAGAAGCTTTCCTTTCTGAAGTGCAGCTATGATAAAACAAACAGATTTCTTCATCCATGAAAGAAGGAGAGACAGTGAGGATGCAGACAGCAAAAGGTTTTGATTGAATTTGTCAAGTGAGAGGTATATGTGCCAAGCCGAGATCCTACTTAGTGGATTCTGAGGGTACAGAATACAGGGGAAACCACATGCATCTTCTTCTGGTGTCTGAATTGATATTGCAGCATTGTACCTGTGATACAGACTCTAGATCTCAGAGCAACCCAGACAATGTTCCTGTTGAAGAACATGTCTCAGTACCTATTCCCATTCCTGTTGATGTCCCAGATGTCCTTAAAGTTGAACATTCCTTAAAGTCAGTCACTGTTGCTAGATCCAATTCCAATTTTTATGTTACACGATCAGATAATACTTCTAGACCCAGACATGATTGTTTTATTTGTGTTTAATTTTGTATGACTGCATGTCAAAGAATTAATTCTGTATAACTGCATGTCAAAGGATCATTTCTGTATAATTGCATGTCAATGAATACTGTCATTTTAGTGTATGACCTATTTATCAAAGAGGGAGGATGTAGAACAGAGCGTGTGTTGTAACTTTAAGAAGCATTTCCAAGTGTAGGAACGTGCATATAAATAGTGAGCATGTGCAGACAGCAATGCCAATTTTAGAGAACAGCCAGAGTGTTAACATGTCTGAGTGCAGTAGTCAGTTTGTTTCTAAGTTTATTTAAGTTTAAGTTACTAAGCCTTAATCCTGATGTGTTTGTATATAATAAAGCTGCTTGTACCAAACCCACAACTGTTCGTCTGTTTTATCCTGCCCGAATGAACGACAGGACCATGTTGTTTAAGAGTTCCACAAATATGTTATTAAAATAGACAACAAAATCTTCTCATGGCAAGATTTTTAGGATGTTCCTATTTTGAGATTGTAGTGAGGTGTTAAACAGTTACAGGTCAAAGTGGTTCATGTTGTGAGAAGATTTATATGTGTGTTCCTGGGGAAATGTATAGCATTTTCTTGTGGCATATACTGGCAGGTGGTCACTAAATGTGCTAGTTAATGTGCTCTGAGATCGTATATTGTTAGGCTGAATTGTTAATAACAGTCCAGGGTGTCATTTTTTACAATTTTGTCAGGTTGATTCTGGATAGATCACTGATAACTTTGGAGAAATTGTACAGATTTATATTAGAATTTATCTCAGATGAGAGACTTGACCATTTGATGTTAACATCAGAAGCATAGCTGGTTCAACCAGCATCCTGGGCCAGTACTATGAACCAGAACTCCACCCCCTTCAGCTCTTCAAGTAAAGAGCAACCAGCATCCTGGGCCAGTACTATGAACCAGAACTCCACCCCCTTCAGCTCTTCAAGTAAAGAGCAAAAAAAAAAAACAAAAAAAACAGGCATTCCTTATACTGGTACACCAACCAGATGGCCAGATGTACAGTATGACATGACCCCCCACCTCCCTCTAGCTTGAGTCATTCAGGTCCAGTTTCTGTGCCTTACCTCCAACCATCCTTCAACATAATTTCTTCTTTTAAAGTGTACAAAATGTTTGCTACAAATGTAGCAAACAGTTGTCACAGTTTATATACCGTCTGCATGGAGTTTTTAAGTTACAGCAAACTGCTTGCTACAAAATGTAGCAAACAGTTGCTACAATTTATACCCTACCTGCGCTGAGTGCTATGGCATTCATGTTTTAGTTTAAAAAATTCTTCTTTTTAAACTGTAGCAAACTGCTTTCAGTAAACATAGCAAATGGTTGCTATAGTTTATATCCTGCCTGCATGAAGCACTACAGCACTCAGGTTTCAGTTAAAAAAATTACTTTTAAACTGTGGCAAACTGCTTGCTACAGTACAGCAAGCAGTTGCTACAGCTGAAAAAAGATCAGGATCAGCTGAGCCTGACCACCAAAACTGTGCGGCTGGGGCAGTTGCCCCTCTCACCCCATCCTTGCTTTGCGACTAGTTAACATCACCTAGTATATTGTCTCTGTGTGTACATTATCAGACAGCCAGGATAAGATGTCCTTCAATATGCTGATACTGTCTCCTGGTGGGATATAAATGGCCACCAGACTTAATTGTTTTATGTCCATTAGGTTTTAGGTAACTTAGAAGTAGTTCGTCAGTGAGGAAGTAGGGTATGGGAAGAGATGAAAAAGGTGACAGGTTTTTGATACCGTGGTACATTATTGTACCCCTCCTGTCTTTTTTTAAACTATCTGCTGTAAGGATGTTAAAGCTGGGGGACTAGTATTTCTGTGTTACTGATATTCAGTTTTAGTAAAGACGCTGTTACTGAGAGTATGTCAAGGGAATTATATTTTTTCCATGCATGTAGATACGGAATTTTGTTTACAATGCTTCTGATATTCATATGGAATAGATCAAGTTTCTTGTTGCTATTTCTTATTTGGTCAAGAGAGAAGATTAGATTTTCAGGCAGGATTAATTCATTATTTGTGGAGTAACTTGGTGCCTGAGAGGGTCCAGGGTTTGGGTGAATGTCACCTGATAGCAGTAAATTCAGTAGTACACTTATCTGAATCTGTTGTTTTAGTTTTTGTATTAATTATACCTGTGAACCTTTTTTGGAGATATGGAGTATTTTAGGTTTAATAAGGTTAGTACAGTGATTTTTATATATGAGGACCTATATTGAACAGGATGGATTTAGGGGTTACATTGTTATCATGTGCCTTTTGGTAGTAGGTAACGTATTCAATGAGTTGTGTTTAGTAAGATGCAGAGTAGGTTGATAATATGAGTATGAGAGAGGTTAGAGTGAGACATTGTATCATGGTGCAGAGTGGTGAGTTTAGGGTGTGCAATGTTTTAAAGGAAGAACATCTTTAGAAACTGAAGAGTAGAGAACCAGTACTGTCTGTTATAGTAATAAGGAGGTTTAAGAGGATGTTATTAGTAGGTTAGGTTTTAGTGGAGGAAGTTGTGGATTGGTAGTATAGTTTTATAGAGGGGAATCAAAGTATATTGGTAGCATATTTGTGAAGGTGAGACTAAGGTGAGAAATAAACTTAGAGAAGGTGGGGTGGGTGGGTGGGATATGGGAGTGGGGAAGAGACACGGAGTGAGCCCAAGCAGCAAGGGTGAACAGAGCATGTTGTAACTGATAATTTTGTAGTCTGGGCAAAAAAGTAATCTGAGAAGTTTTCCTCTCTACAGAAAATAATTTTTACTCAGCTTAACTTTAATTGGTGGTATTTTGTATTACTCTAAAAACGTATTGGTTATCTTCATTATTGAAAGATGAAAAGACTGCAACGAACCACCATGAAATTAAAATGCAAAGGTTTAATATGAAACGAGCGCTTTCACGCACACTCAGGTGCGCTTCATCAGGTTACAATTAGACAAGAAGAACCGCTTTCTTTTATACAATGACAAGGATTTCAATTAAACAATCAAAAGCAGTAATTAAACAACTTTAAAGATATACTCTGTGCAAAACCTTTTTAAAGACACAGTTCTTCCAATATTACAATCAAACCTTTAAAAAATATCCTACCTAAAGGCTACATGATTCATTATTTATTAACATGAGTTGAAAAAATATAAATCATTAAAAACTTTTGCATACGTTATTCATAGATTTAAATAACAAAATCAGTCAGTATCTTACATTATAAAACATAGACGATACTAATTAAGGGCTTGGTTTATATCCCAATGTATCAGTCCAGGAACAAAAACCATATTTGGCTAATATTTAGCTAATTGCGCCCGTAATTTATAAACAAATACTGTTTGTCTATTCATTAATTAAAAAACATAGCATAAAATGCATTAAAAAATAGATCACATAATTATAACTATAAACCTAAGCATCATAGAAAAGATAAAATCTCCCCGAACAAATTATCTTCATTATTGTTAGATGAAATTTCTTTTTCTGCAGCAAGGAAAAATACGTGTTACAGCTGCATAATAAGAGAAACTTGAAAGATAATGTGTGTGTTGGAGGGACTGATGCACTATTAATGGGAGGGTAACTTACAATTAGATTACATTTGAAAAAAAAAAAAACACTACTAAACTGGGACCAGACTTGAGGGTTTGGTGTTGACTATGTCCCAAGTCACTTGTGCATACCTACAGTGGTCAGTAATAGCAACAGGCCAAATGCCAACAAAATTATTTGGCAGGACTTAAGATTATTTGTAGCAGTTATTTAAAAACAGTAACATACAGGGCTGCTAATACAAGTTGAGAAGCTTTCTACACTTCACTGCCGGTATCCTTCTATTTTTCAACTTGCTTAGAATGACTGCCTCACAGTTGGAGACAATGCACATGAGGAGGGAAAGGTGTGATTGCTTGATAGCTGGGAGCTGACACATAGTCCTTTATTTTTTGTAAGCACATCGATCCTAGGACGTGTCTGGGGAATCCCTAACAGAACTAATGTTAAAAATGTTAAGCCATTCATTGTTGACCCAGGGTCACAGATCTTTAGCTATAAGATCAATTTTCAGGGGTGTGTTGTCAATGTGATAGCTACATGAAGAGGTCGTGCTTGCCAAAGGATACTGTTGTAAACTTCTTGGCATTTAGTTTTAGTCCATGGTTTTGGCAGCAGTTATTTATTTGGGACAAGGCCTCTTGGAAGATCTTGGTGTACTCTGGGAAGTTTATGATGGCAGCAAGTTTGCAGTCATATGCAAATCTGGTCAGCACCAAACCCTTAACATTAGTTTTGATCTCTGAGAAATAAATGCCAAACAGAAGTGGCCCAAGGACTGAACCCTGGTGTACAGCATTAGTGACAAGTTTTTTTGGAGGAAGTAGAGCTGCCTACCCTATCTTCCTGGGTTCTACTTATGAGCCAATTTGCTATCCAATGAATTCCACAGGAATTACATTTTAGCTGAAAGTTTATCTATGATACCCGAGTGTGGGATGGTGTCATATACGTACCTATGCAAGGTCTAGATCTGTGGTGTGCATTGTTCTGCCCTTGTCTATTATTTCAGTAACTTTTTCAAAGAAGCCAACCAGGTTAAGTAGGCTGGACCTGCCCTTTATGAATCTGAACTGGTTTGGGTCGAAAGTCTGCAGGTTACTTATATCTTTATTAACTCAATACTGATCCTTTCCACAGTCTTACAGATGAAACTGGTCAGGCTTATGGGTCTTTAATTACCCAGGTCCACTGAAGCTCCACCTTTGTGAAAGGCAATGGCAGATGCTGCTCTCCAGTCATTTAGTATGAAGCCTGTTTTGAAGCTGATATTAAATAGCTTCTGTGTGTGTGTGTGTGTGGGGGGGGTTCAGACAAGTCATGCTACAGTAGGTTACCAGATATGTTGTCTGGCCCCATTGGCATAGTGTACTTAGTCTTAAATAGAGCCTTGAGAACTTGTTCTTGTAAGATATGAGATTTAACATCACATAGCTGAGCTGTCAAAATAACCCTGCTGGAGTTGAACATCATTCCTTGTGATTTATTAATTTTATCATGATAAATCAGTACTGGAACTTTTTCCTGTCAGATCACCATCCTTGTCACATTTTTAGAGTGCTCTACTAAAAGCAGATATTGTTTTTTGTCAAGCTGTTAGCTATACAGTGGACACAATTCTGCTTGCTTAGTTTGAATGTTTTTCAGTTTTAATTGCAACATCACTCACTAGCATTACCATACATTTCTGTGACGCTCTGTTGTTAAAAGCATTTCTTTACATTTTGCTCTGACTTTATGGCACTATTCCATCTGTTGCTGACAGACGTAACTTAAATAGAATTCTAATTATGTACATGCATACATATCTTTTGTATGCTTCCTCACCTGAACACTGGTTAAGTCTACTGCTGCTGTACACACAATTTCTGGTTTCAGTAACATCAAATCTGATTCAAAAAATGTTTGTTTCTTACTTTGTCTTTTTTTATACCACATTAGATTTTCTCAGCAATGAATCATGCAAACTGTCAGTCATGTCTTCACTTCTGTGCCTTAATGCAGTCACATATGCATCAACAAATTTTTGTGTATCCTGATTTCTAGTGAAAAGGAAATGGTGAATACAGAGCAAGTTCTTTTTTGGCATACAGTACTACTCAGACTTGTTTATAATGTTAAATGATACAAGTCAGGCAGTTCTTCAGTAATGTTAATCATGTGAAAAACATTGACTGCATCATCAGGTGCTAAATGCAGAAAAGCTGCAATTTGAAGTTCATTACTCATTTCAGGCAGCCCCAAAGCTTTGCTGTACAGACTACATTTCTACACACATTGCATCCAGCTTTCATCCCAGTTATCTTGAATAACCAATGATACTAGTTATGTTAGCCGATAGATTGAAGAAAAGAAGGAACAGCAAACCTTGAGTCCTGGAATTCCTCAAAAAGCCTTTAATATCCAAAAACAAGACCAAACAAACGAACAGGACAATATGCTCCACGAAAAAAATACTAAGCGCTTTCACCCGCTCACAGGGGGCATCATCAGAGTACAATATACGTTACAAAGTCATCCCATCTTAGGTCTTACCTACAATATTTGAAATTACATCTCACATTTAATTATTTTATTCTATATTCTATGTGAGTATTTCTAAATATTGTATTTAAATATGTAATTGATTTTCCAAAAAATTATTCAAACATATAGGTTCAATGTAACACAATATCTCATTTTATCCTATATTTTTATTGTACTTTTCCTTTAAGACTAGAAACATTTGCAGTGTAATTCTGATTAAGTTAATTGATTAATTGCCAGTCAATTTATTTTGAATGGACTATATAAAGGGATGACTTTGTAACGTATATTGTACTCTGATGATGCCCCCTGTGAGCGGGTGAAAGCGCTTAGTATTTTTTTCGTGGAGCATATTGTCCTGTTCGTTTGTTTGGTCTTGTTTTTGGATATTAAAGGCTTTTTGAGGAATTCCAGGACTCAAGGTTTGCTGTTCCTTCTTTGCTTACTGGTCTGCTTTGCTTTGGAGCCGATAGATTGAACCCATTAAGAATTGACAAGACGTTTCTACACAAAACAGTTTAAAAGGTATTTTGTGGAGTCCTGTAAGTTCACTGATTCTGAAAGTACTACGGTTATATCATCTGAAGTTCGGCATTTTACTGTTTTGAAGAGGGACTGTGGCATTTCAAATTTTATTGTCGTTTTTGATCATTTGAGGTTTTTTTTCCAAAAGTGGAGCTGCTACTTCCAATTTTCTTTAGGTAAGCAGTGGAGAATTTGAAAAATGGTGTCAAAAATTGTTCTGATATTTAATGAAATTGAAAGCTCATTGTCAAGGGATTGGTTGCAAAAACAAAGATGTTCCTGATGTTTTAATGGATTTCATGAATTTGTAGCACTGTTGCAATTTTTAAATCCAGATACTACCTGGCTGAAGCTAAGAAAATGGCAACAGCATCTAAACTGGATGCCGAAACTGTAAAACTTTTGATAAGTCAGTATTCAAATGATAGCTTTGATCTTGTGATATCAAGTCTTGTTGTGAGATGAATCTGCAAAACTTTTTAAAAGTCATTGCAGCACTGTTATAATGCAATTCTGAAATCATGTCTTGTTGCGAGGCGAGTTCAATTTGCTTAACAGGCACATACAGCATGCAGCTAACTGAACAGACATACAGGAGCTGGTGAGTATGCAGCCTAATGGCAGCAGTTGCCTAAGAATAAAAGAGCCATGCAATATCCCCAAAACACTAGCCTTATGGAAATATTGTTGATTTACTACACTATATATTACATGACTGCCATGGGGTTTCAAATGCTGTCTTGTCTCCATAGGTCTAAAAATGGAGCAAAATATCTGAAAAGATTTAGCAACAAAAGTTAACTTACTTTTTTTCATGTCGTATGAAAAATACAAAATAATTCTGTTATAACCATGCAAGCTAGCAAAGTTGAGTTTTTCTTACTGTAATTGTGCAGTTTACAACACTTTGTTAACCAGAATGCTGTCTGCTACTTACTTTATGATCAGACGACTCAACTTAACTAAAAGGACTAACAGCTAAACTGTTTTATGTAACTTAATGTAGTATATGCTTGAACACTATCAGGCAAACTGCAGAACACAATCAATGTACAAACCAAATATCTGATGTGACCACATTTATTTGTCCTTGGTCAGGCTATGGGCAGCATTTTTACAGCTGTGGCACTATTCTTACCTTGGGGATTCCCACATGTAACTTAAGAGGACAGACACACTGACTTAACGCACCTAACCAGATACTTGTGAGTTGCAATATACTCTGTTTAAAATTCTACACAAGTCTTTTACCGATAAAAGAATGGTGCAGATTATGGAAACACAGATCAATTAAAAATAGTTCAGAAAACCAATTTTGCTGAATGGCGTTAAATCATAGAAGTGAGATGAACTCCCCTAATCTCCGCTATACTTTCACAAGTCAGTGTATCATCTAACTTTCTGGGGGGAGCATGACTGGTTGACAGTGAAAGGATAACAGCAAAATTGTTTCACCACAGTGCACATCAGTCAGTCATCATGCAAATAGAATGCAATCATTACTAGAAATATATAAAAAGACTATAGAAAAAGGAATTGGACACACTCCTGTCTGCTTTTAATATTTCTGGAATCAGGATGTAGGTCTGAGAAGGTTATTCCAAGCCATTATAGGTCCTTTCAAAATACTGCATAATTCTTTTAAAGTTTTCAAAAATAAGCTTTAGCAGATGTGTGTACAATTTGGAAAGTTTTGTTTAAAAGTCTATGTGAGCAGCTTTACATGAAGAAGTTATAGTAACATGTTTATATAAACATGTTTATATAATGCTTCATGTTGAACAAGGAACATGGAAGAACAAAGAGCAGAGATTCTAATGAACATATAAGGACTGTTTGACCCATCTAGTCTATTCCTGCTGGATAACCCAAAGATGCTATTTAAATAACATATGTTTTATCCTATTCTGTATAAGAATAATTTGCATGTTTCTTCCATGCATTCTTAAATTCTGTTACATTTTTTTAATTTTCTAATTAGTCTGTTCCAATAAACCATCAAACATTTTTATGAAATATCATTTATTTCAAAGCTTTGATTATATAATCCACTTTGCATCTTCAAATTAAGACCACTTGTTTTCACATACCTTTTATTGTGAAAGATGACAGCTACTTGGACTCTGGTAATTAGCAGTGTTTAGCATATAAATTATCTTGCTTTCTTTTCCTTCAAGACTATGAATATGCTTTGTAGATGCAGAAACAGTGGTGTGACAAGTACTACATTAGGGCACAGAAACCTAGGCAATATAAGCAGAGCAGCTGAGAAAGTTAAAAGTGATGAAAATGACGTATGGAGTATCCATATTCATAAAGGATACCCACACCTCCAGGTTAGTGGCAACGCACGAAGCATCGGAGACCATCCAGGTGCAATTAACCATAGGTAGAACTGCCCTACAGTTTGTAGCATGCTACAGACCACCCTCTCAAACTCAGGAAACCCACACAGCCTTCCTGAAGACACTGGAGAGTATGAATGTCTCTCCAAACACCATCATATTGGGTGACTTCAACTACCCAAACATAGACTGGGAACATTACTCAAGCCCCAACACCCTAGCCCAAAGGTTCCTGGATTTCATAAACTCAAAGGCTATGGAACAACTAGTCACCATTCCCACAAGTGGAGAAAATATACTAGACCTGATCATCACAAACATGGGGACAAAATGCTCCACACCGGAAGTATATCCCTCATTGGTGAGATCAGACCATAAATTAATCTCACTGGAGATCCACAACCCGCCCACAAACCCAACAAAAAAGAACACAGTGAAGAACTTCTCAAAAGCAAACTTCACACTTCTTAAGACTGGAGTGGTATCCTTCAAGGCCCCCGAGCCAGTGGAAACCACAACCCACGCTGCTGAAACCCTTACAAATGCCTTCTACGAGCACCTCCAGGAATGTATGGATCAAGCAATCCCTAATAAAATCAAGACCCTTTCCACAAAAGGCAGGCGCCCGGTCTGGTGGACCCCAGCCATAAACAAACTCCACAACAAGAGGAGAAAGCTACTACATGACAGAGCAAAATCCCTAAAAGGGAAGGCATCTCTGATCAATACTAGCAAAAAACTACGACCACTCATAAAATCATCCAAGGCCAACTTTGAGAGAAAAATCGCTAAAGACACAAAAGACAATCATAAGGTCTTCTTTAGCTATGTTAGAAACCTGGGTGGAAACTCCCAGATATGCTCAGAATTAGTCCAAAATGATACAAAAATCATTGAACCCACAGACATTGCCAACATACTGGCAGACAGGTTCAGTGCAAATTTCTCCCCTCCCTCCCCCCCAAAAGGAGAAATATCTATCCCACCAGAGTCTAGCCTCCCAAACATCTCAGATGCCCAGGTGAGAGCTGCTCTCTCTAAAGCAAAAAACACAGCATCAGTGGCACTGGACGGAGTCCCCAGCTGTGTGCTACATGAACTCAATGAGGAACTAAACCCACACATAAGGCTGCTGTTTAATCTTAGCCTTACTACAGGATACATACCCAAAGAATGGCGTACGGCAACTGTGGTCCCACTCCACAAAGGCGGTGCTTCTACGGACCCTGGAAATTACCGCCCCATAAGCTTGACGAGCCTTGTCTGCAAGGCTATGGAGAGGATCATAATGGAACTCATAAATAAAGACATTGGGGACCTACAGACACTGGATCCTACCCAATTTGGCTTTGTCAAGGGCAGATCCTGCCTCTTGAACTTGGTCGACTTTTTCGAAACAGTCACTAAGGCCATTGATGAGGGTAAGGCAGTTCACACAGCCTACCTTGACCTAGCAAAAGCGTTCGACACAATACCCCACTCGGGCATCAAAGAAAAGCTCACCAGCTTAGATGTAAACCCATATGTCACAAGATGGGTTGAAAACTGGCTCAAGAACAGAACCCACAGGGTTAGAGTTGCTGGTGCCATGTCAGACTCTAAGCCGGTCACGAGCGGTGTCCCACAGGGCTCAGTCCTGGGCCCCCTCTTGTTTGGCATTTATTTTTCTGAAGTGCAGGCAAACATAGAGGGATTGTGGCTGACAAAATTTGCAGATGACTGCAAACTGGGCACCATAATTGACACTCCATCAGACACAGACATCCTCCAGAGAGGTCTCATAGAAATGGATAACTGGTGCCAGAGCCATGGCCTTAAGCTAAATGCCAAAAATGTATAGTCATACCCTTTGGGAAAAACAAGGTAACCCCTAATTACCACATAGGTGGTAATCCATTAAACACGGAAGAAGTTATCAGGGACCTGGGGACCCAAGTTGACAGTAACCTCTCTTTTGACACTCACATTGCCAAAGTGGTTAGGAAGACCTTCTACATTGCCCACCTGATCATGAAGGGATTCACATCCAGATCAGGAAAGGTCATTGTACCCCTGTACTCTTCACTTATCATACCAATGATTGAGTACAACTCCCCATTCAGAATGTACCTTACCCGACACCTGCAGCAGTTGGAAAGACCCCAAAAGTTCCCCACCAAAAGGATAAAGGGGCTCAAACATATGTCATACACTGCCCGACTGAAGAAACTCCAGCTCTATTCAGTCGCATACCGTCTGCTCAGAGGTGATCTGTGCCTGACATACAAGGCTATGTCCAACCCGGAATTAATGGACATGCTCCACCTCAAAAAATCCAAATCCACCAGAGCCACGAGCAAGAGACTTAAACCTCAACACGGATATAAATAGGACGTGCTGGAGGGACAGATTCATCACCCAGAGACTCCCTATACTATGGAACAGAATCCCAGTCCATGTGAGGCAGAGCCCCTCACTGACTCTGTTCAAGAGAAATCTTGACGAGTGGATGGGAGATCGTAGGTTTACCCCAGGAATCATCTCTGTGTCACTGCTGGACAGAGGCACAGCAAACTAATGGGTATAGTATTCTCATCCTAAGGGGTGGTGAAAGCCACACACACTCTGGCTAGGCTTATAAATGCCCTAGGGCAGACAGCCTAGTATGAACCTATGAACCTAAGTGCCTGGATGGGTGGTAGGATGCACACTGTGGGGCAGATGAAGGAATGAGGACTTGAGAACAAAAGGCCAAATAGCTCCAATTGAAGAGAAGGT
The DNA here is from genome assembly GCF_019279795.1 of Protopterus annectens. Classification (NCBI taxonomy): domain Eukaryota; kingdom Metazoa; phylum Chordata; order Ceratodontiformes; family Protopteridae; genus Protopterus; species Protopterus annectens. The sequence goes on along the minus strand of NC_056736.1, from coordinate 272,556,387 downwards.
CACATAGAACAGATTATGGTAGTTCAGGTACATATGCAGGAAAGCAGAAAGACAATCTGGTGAAGTAGATTGAGACAAACAGGAAGAAGATAAGGATTGGATTGATTTTGTAAGAGAAGACTTTGTGATAGTCAGACATGACTGTCGAAGAAAGGCAGGAGAGTGGCATTGAATCAAGAGAGATGGTGGTAGTTAATGCCACACGCTGACCCCATGTAGAAGAATGGGAAAAAGGGGATGAAGATGATGTAGCCTTTCCTTATATGGCTTCTTCTTTAGACAGCAGAAAGACCTGTCCTGCTGTAAAATATCTCTGAATTCACTTGTGAAGCCCAGAAGAAGCATACCTCTGACAGATACCTACCAGCTGTCTATCTACAGAAATAATTTATTATATTCCACTGGTAATAACTCTACCTTTGTATCCCTGTATTCTGATTATCTTTCTTTCTGCTCACTCTGATATCATTACCAAAAGATTGTTTCCCTGACTTATTGCTTCTACAAGTTCTCTGGCTGGATACTTCTTTGGATTTTGCTTCTCAAGCCCATTGTTATGTACATTCTGCACTGAATTTAAGCTGCCACACTTTAGACTATTAATCTCCTCTTGTGCAGTCTCTTCTCAGCCTTTCCAGCTCTTTTTACATATTAATTTTCCTGCATATTTTTGCAGCAGTTTAGCAATAAGGGCTAACATCTTATATGGTGTTGTGCCAAACTTCTTGCAGCCATCTAAGAAGACCATGCCCGCTGCCTTTTTCTGATCTAATTTCCTGGTTATTCTGTTAAGAAACATTATTACATTTGTCTGCTATAGCTTTCTGGTTCTGAACCCATTTTGTGTTGGGTCCTGTAACCCACTGACTTCCACGCAATCCATTTTTTTCCCTTTAGTAGTGATTCAAATTACTGTCTCTTTAACCAGGGTCAAACTGTGTATTCATTATTGCAGTCTCACTCCCAGTGATTTACATATGAATAACAGTTCCCTTCTTCCAAGTCTTAGCCTTACCATCCTCTCATGATTTGTTAAAGGCTTTGTTAGTGATATTACCAGTTCTGCTGCCTTCAGCTCGCCAAGAATTCAGTCCCCAAGTCTCTGTAGAGCATTCAGGGCTCTTTCTTCTGTAAACATACTGAAGTTAAAACTCCTTGTTTCTTAGGGACTTCTGTATTGTGACTTTGCTGAGTCTCATGTCTGTTGCCTTATGAAGGCTGAGCAGAAGCCTTAACTTAGCAGTTTGCTCTTTCATATCCATTTCTGTCAAACCACAAACATTTTTGTTACATCTGATGATCTTCCTGTATATCTGTTGTCTTAATTATTTATTCATTTTCTGATGCTCACTTACCCTATTCAGCATTTTGGCGGATACAGAGTTTATGCCAGCAAGTAAATGGTATAATGCATTGAACCAGTCCTGCATTACTGAATGCCTATCCAACAACATTTATGTACACACACACAGACACACACACACACACACACACACACACACACACACACACACACACACACACACACACACACACACACACACACACACACACACCACGCAGTCACCAATTCATTTACCATCATATCTTTTGGATGGGGCATGAAACTGGAGACTCTGGTGAAATCCCATATGGATATATAGGGGACATTCAAACGCAATACAAAGACAAGACATCCAAGAAAGCCAAGCACTGTGATCAATGCCAGAGGCTGTACACAGGACTGGTCTTTGGTCAACTGGTGCCCTAGGCAAAAGATCTCCACAGCGCCTCCCCCCAATACCACCCTATGCCCCCATCCTGGTCTAGCTATACCATCCAGATTACTGGAAAAGTGCCCCTGCTAGAGTGGAGCCCTAGACAGCCACCTAGTTGGCCTATGCCTAAGGCCGGCTATGGCTGTACCATTGGGTCACCCTTGTTCTCTTATCTGTCTAAGAAATACTTTCTCTTTCATTTTTGATAATTTACTTATCCTTTTCTCAGTTTAGGGTAGATTTGTTTGACTACTGCCCTTGGTTCCTTCCACTTTAAATGGTATTACTGTCCATATTTACATTCTATAACAAATTCTAAATGGTATATGTTTTGCCTCTAATACTCAGTGCTGCATTCTTTCAGAACTACATTTTTCCTTCCTGGCTTGTTTTACTTTAGGATACAATAGATACAGTATTCCAGCACAAAATGATCAAGAAAATAGTATTTTGTGTAATATGCGCAAAAATATGTAATGGTTTATTTTCTATTTTAGAACTGAATGTGTACATGTCACCATGCAATATGTACTGTCAGTAACGATGTTTAAAAAAATAGTTCTTGATGAATTGGGTTTATTCTCTGCATAAATCAATCTTTGGCACTTATTTCTTGAATGTTCCTGCACTCAGGGGTAAATGTGACTGGTGACAGCACAAGCCATGACATCAGGTGTTGACTATACAAGCACTTCCATGACAAACCTGCCCGTATGCCCAAAAATGCAGTTGTGCAAGTTGAACTTCCCCATAACAGTAGATCTTCGATTTCCTCATTGCTGTAGTAGCCAACCTAGTGTCTCGCCCAAGACACAACAACCAGCCAGCTTCCAAAAGTTCTTGATTCCTCCAACAAATCTATTCTGGCTGCTGTTTGGACAGCTCTGAGGAGGGAAAATCAGTAGTCAAAGTGGAAAATCTTCAGGACTTTCTTGCCTAACTGAAAAGGAGCAGCATACTAATCCTCAAGTAACCAAAAAAGAAACAAATGCTATTGTTCACTAGGGGGATGGTAGGTGGGTGTGGTTGCTCCAGCAGTGACTAATTTGAACATCTATTATTACAGGCAAGTGCAACTTATACAACAGTACTATGTTTATCATTCTCACTGCTGCAGTAGCCAATGCATACAATACCATAGTTTATCCAACCTGTGAGGAGGGGGAGGAGGAAGGATATGGCTTCAGAATCCCTGTATAATGGTCCTAGCAAAGCCAGTCCTATAGCTAGACAAAGAATCCAGTATGTTATTCCTAGTACAGGTACATACAGAGGACCACCTAGCTGAATGATGGCGAACCTATGACACGCATGTCAAAGGTGACACGCCATGACATTTTGGGTGACACACCAGCATTCACCAACACCCGAGTTACCAAAGAAACTGCTTTTGCATTTGTTACTTGTGTGAAGTGCATTGAATTATTTTGTGCTAGGAGCCACGTGAACAACCCTGCTGCAGAGGTAAGGAAGTTATTAAGCTCAAAGACTATTTTGGTATACTTTCTCGAAAGAGTCTGCAAAGGGCAGTGCTGACATGGTTTTCTCTTTGTGTTTACACTTCAGCAAATGGCGAGTAGTCTGCATTTCTAGAAGTGCGCTCTTTTACATTCCTCTCAACTGTCCCTCTTAATTCCTGCTAAAACTGGCAATTTTTACACTTAATAATGACAATAATTAAATTTATAGACTAATTTTACTTCAGAAAATGTATATTAATTCACGTTCATTTTTTTCTGTCAGTCTCAAATTAATAGTATTAGTTTAAAACTGTCTGTGTCTCTTATTTCTAGATTTGTCCCTGTTTCTGCTGAGATTTATCCCTGATCTATTCAGAGCCATGCTCTTTTATTTATTTGTATTTATTTAATTTAATTTATTTTATTTTTTTGTTTGGGGGTGACACACAAGCAGAATCAGGTTAGGCATTTTCTCAATTTTTGACATGACAAACCGAAAAAGTTCGTCATCAGTGACCTAGCTGGATCCAGGTAGTTTCTAGAGTCCACCTTTGTGTAATATGCCATCAAAGAAGACAAGAACCATGGGCAGTCTGCCTTAATACTGGCTAGAAATGACTTATAATGGTGGTTAATAACAGCGCCAAAAGCCAGGGACAACCAACTTGAAACTATGTGACGCAGACTGTCTGTAATAAATAGTAGATAAGCTTTTCTAAAGAACTTGTTTCTGTCAAGATAGTACCTGAGCTGTTAAGGCATGCCCAGAGTATGAGTAGTCTTTTCTCTGTGGTTCTGAAGGTTAGGACAGAACACTGGGAGATTGATGGCTTTACTCCAAGAAACACTGAAATAACTTTGGGCACGTGAAGGATTCGATCTTACAGATACCCTATCTAAAACACAGACTAGAAAGGGTTTACCCACCAGTAGAGACTGCAACTCAGATACCGATGTTGTAGAAGTCATAGCAAAAAAGGAAGTTTTCCATAAAATGAACCTTAAATATGCCTGGTTTGCCAGTTCAGCTTGAAATGTTATTTTTTCCAAAAGAAAGTTAAAATCCCACAAAGGAATAACCTGCTTGCAAGGTGATCTCAGGTGAGAAACTGCTATCAGAAACTGTTCTACTAAGAAAACACTAAAGAAAGAGAAGGTTCTATTGGCAGACATACTGAAGTGGCCACAAGATGTACTTTGGCAAATGAAGGCCAGAGGCTGGTAACTCACACAAATATTTGAGCACCAGTGGTGCAGTCCCAGATAGGGTCCCGATTATTTGGTAGGCACCAACTGAAATATCTTCCAAATAGCAATAAAATATTTCCAAGTAGAAGGAATTATTGTCTTCTTTAGTATCTGCTGTATGTCTTTAAATCCTCTGAATCCAGGAAGATAATTTAAGATGTCTTAGACTAGGGTGTATCAAGGACCCCTTGTCTTATGTGAGTATATCCAAATATTGAGGAAGATTGTGATAATTGCTCTTGGCCAATTCCATAAAAATGGAGAACCAATACTTCCTGGGCCAAGAAGAATTTACCATAAAAAATTATCTCACCCATATGAATATTCAGAACTACCCTGGAGTCACTTGAATGGGTGGGGTGCATAAATCAAATTATCTTGTAAGGAAACGACAAAGGTATCTGTTGTCTCTTTTGAAAGCAGAGTAATGTATCTGTTTGAGGTGTTTTCCAGAACTGGATCAATACTCAGAAGACTCCGCATTCAAACTATATTTATGATGGTCTGTTCTGGTTCTGCTCAGTTTGTCTGCCACTATATTTTACCCTGGTAGAAAGTAGTGGGTTTGGAGGGTTAATTAATACTGAAAAGCTATCTCCCAAGTGCTCATAGTCAGCCTGTATAGAGGTTACAGCCTTATGCCCTTTTACAAATTCCCTAAATGAATTTCTCTTTCATCCAATTCTTTTCAACCAGAATTGGAGATGGGCAAAATAAAACTTTTTTCTCTAAAGCTGAATAATTCTGATATCATATCCAGGTATACCTCCACAAACAGAAGCAGAATCGTGGGTCCTAGACACATCCTCTGCACAATTATACAAAATTTTAAGTCATGTTTTACAACAAGATCTATGTCAAAAATCTGTCTCCACACCATCTCTTCTATAGTCAAAGGGTAAGTCTTAGAAAGTAACAGTAGCTGTTACCTATTTAGTTGTATGGGGACTGTCGACTATAAATCAGGGATAAAAAAGGCAGTGCAATAAATACCAATTCCAAGGCTAGTATTGGAGGAGGAAAAGATGTAGAATTAGGCAAATCCACTTGCAGAGACACCTCATTTATCCTGGCAATAATTCAGGAAAAGAAATCACCATCCAAGATGGTTATGTGGATCAGTTATCCTCTGTGTCAGAGAACTGGAATCAAGAATCTGAGGGATACGAAGCCCTATCTCTGACTATGTCAGGTGAGTCTGATCTGTCTTCTTCAGGGAGTATATTTTAATACAAATAAACACACACACACACACACACACATATAAATTAATATATATATATATATATATATATATATATATATATATATATATATATATATACATATACATATATACATATATATATATATATATACATATATATATATATACATATATATACATATATATATATATATATACGGTTCTACCTGACATAATGAAACCACACACACGACAACCACATCACCGACACCACATATTCGACAGTCCATAAACACGAAACCACACATAACCGACAACGAAATAACCGGCGGTACACAAACACGAAACCCCATACAAAACAAAACACATCCCCATTCCACAAACCACACACACAACACAAGCACACCAAAATCCTTACAAGCCCACACTAAACCTTACCTAACCCTAAGGTCCGTCACTATATACTTACCTACCGCTCCTAACCCTAACTCACTTAACCCCCTATATATCCCTAACCCTAACTCACTTAACCCCTATATATCCCTAACCTAACTCATAACCCATATATCCCTAACCTAACTCACTTAACCCACCCTATATACCCTAACCTAACTCACTTAACCCACCCTATATCCCTAACCCTAACTCACTTAACCCACCCCTATCCCCACAGACCGTCAATCTCCACACTTACCTGCCTCGCACCCTAACGTCCGTCACTACCGCATACTCACACAGCCTTTCCCCATGTCGGCATCCTCGGCGTTGGTGTTGTCATCCGTCGTGTCGGTCTTCTGCATTGTCGATGTTCTGCAACCCGCGATTCGCGTCGGTCTTCTTCGCTTTCGATCTTCTGGAGCTCCGGATTCCGATGTCGGTCTTCTCAGCTGTCGACGAAGTCAGGTAGAACCATATATATATATATAGATATGTACACACACACATATATTATATATATATATATATATATATATATATATATATACACTAAATAAATAAATACATTTTCACTCTGATTGCTGATTTTCCCTCTTCAGGTCTAACCAATCAACGGGTCTATATTACGATGTTGAAAGATGAGTTTGCAGAACATGTCTTAATCAACACACACACACACACATATATATATATATATATATATATATATATACACTAAATAAATAAATGCATTTTCACTCTGATTGCTGATTTTCCCTCTTCAGGTCTAACCAATCAACGGGTCTATATTACGATGTTGAAAGATGAGTTTGCAGAACATGTCTTAATCAACACATAAACATCGACCTTTTGGAATACCAAATCGCCGCTTCAGAAAATTTTTTTCCAGGGGAAAAACATCACTCGGCTGTCATCAGGGATTTGCTCTTTTCCCCACTGTAGCGCGATCTCGGAGTTAGTATATTTAATTAGGGGTGTGTGTACGTGGGGCACAGCCCCCCCACTATGTAGCATTTTAAAGTTTGGTTTGTTTGTGTACTGCTGAGCGATTTTTTCCCCTAGGAAAAATTTTACTGAAGTGGCTGTTCAGCATTTAAGAAAGTCAATGTTTACATGCCAGTTAAGACATGTTTGGCTAACTCGTCTTTCAACATCATAATACAGACCCCAATCAACAGTCATTGTGGATCTGTAGAAGGGACCCACAGCTTTTGGATCTTATACAGTTTTTGTGTCTTAGGCAAGGCACAGCCCATAATCTACTGTAACAGTGAAAATGACAAATGTAGTAGAGAGCACATGCCCTGTAAAATAAGAAATAGCAATGAAGACCATAGCTAACAAGTAACATACAAGTATATATATTTGCCTAGCTAAGTGGATCTCTTAACAACCAATGCTGAATGGACAAGTGACCCCAGGGCAAAGGAAGGACAACAGGGACATCAGGGAAAGTGGGAACTCTCAAGAAAAGTCCACTTTCAGGTCTGGGGTGAAACGCTAGAGGAATACATAAAGTCAAACAACAAAAGGCTGGAAAAATAAAAGAAGCTTTAACTAGCTTTACAGATGAATTATGAAAAACTGGAAAAAGCTTGAGGCTGAAGCATAAGGCTTCTCAAGAACAGCCATTCCAAAAAAAAATAGTAGTGTTAGAGAACTGAGCACACAGAGAAAACCTGATATTCTCCATTGTAAACTGGAAGGAAAATACTACATTAACTTTATGAAAGTGCAGATAAGCAACTGTCCTCAGGTTCCACAAGACATGTTAACTGACAGGGAACATCTTGTAAGTACTAAAGATGTAATCATACCAGCAGAAAAAGCTGCTCCTGAGAAAAATGTTGGCAGAACGGAAAAGTATGAGAAAACTGGCGAATACAGAGTGTTTGTGGGAAATTATTATTCACTGTATGCCAAGCAGAAGAGAAGCAAGTTTATCCTAACAATCAGGGAATGTTGAGAGGCAGGTGGGAGAATCAAGCTGCTGTGTCCATCTGTATTCATAATATATTTTTGTGAAGGATCAAAGATTTTTGGATATAGTACAGGCTAAGGATGAAATTAGATAATTTTGCCAATAACAAGAGAGACAGCAAGCAGAAAGGGACACTGCTTCTCATTCTTCAGAAAGTTACTGACTGCCAAAAAATCAATTACTAGAAAATGAAAACCAAAATCTAAACCAACTGTAACTGAAGTACTGAATAATATAAAGGAAGCAAAAGAAACATAAGTGAACTTTTTAGAAAGGGAAAGGAACAAATATAAATAAATGGAATGTGTGGAACAATATATGCAAAATAAAGTTCAGGAAGAGGATTGAAATTTAGGGAAAGGCAAGACTTAAGTAAATTATATAATGTTGAAATGAATGGTCAATGCTAAAAAAATACATTGGTATGTTTTCATTTCTGTTAATGTAAGTATATCTGTATCTTCAAAATGTGTGAATTTAAGAAGGTGTTTGATAAAACTAAGAAATGACCCTTGCATATGAACTTACATAGTAAGCACGTATATATCTAACACTAGGGGCACTCCTTTGTGAAATCCACTCAGCAAATCATTAGACTGAAAGCAGCAAGAATTAAAATACAAGGGCCACAATTAAAATGGCAGAGTCTTGCAGTACAAACACATTAAGTGGGGAAGGTAAGCACTGGTGGTCAAGTGGCTGCGGTAAAGATGTCTGCAGTGGGGACGCAAACAAGCACTCAGAGCAGTCACACCTTCAGTGGAGTAGCCTTTGAATACAGCATCTTCTGTTTGTTTTACTTATTTGTTTGCTAAGTGATTATGTGACCTGGTCCTTTGCTGACCATTTTCAGCCACGCTTTGGGTGACAAGAGTAAAGGTAAATACAACACATGGATGGACAAGGGTAATACGGATAACTTAGTGTAGCTAATCAACAAGAATACTTTAGAAGGTGAGGAGAAGCTAAAGCAATCATGAATAATCCATAAAGAGATGGGCAGAACATACAAAACTCCACAAAGGCAGTGAATGGAAGCCAGGACTAATCCTCAGCCCTGGAGCTGTGAGGCAGAGATCTTATCATTATGTCACAATGTGACCAACAGTTCTGCTGGTGCATTTAATAACCTGATGGCAAAATATAATGCAGTTAGCAATACACTTGAAAAGGGTTTACTTTGTTACAGCCACATTCCATGCCCAGTGGAAAAGACATGAATAGCTGCTTTGCCTTCCAAACTCATGTCCTTTCTTCAGGTAAAACCTCAGATTACTGTGCTCTTCCTAAGTAGGGAAGACTATTTCTTCTCTGATTTCTGCCCTGGTAAAGAAAAGAAAGAAATGAAAGGACTGTTTAGGGACAAATAAGTAACAATACAAAGACTTTAGAAAGCCAGCGGCTCTGAAATTTTGTGAGCAAAGCAGAGCAGATGTGATGGGTACTGCCAAAACATTTTTCAGGAGACACACAGCTTACAGACAGCTGGCTTCATTTTGTCACTTGAGTGTCACCCTCATGATCAAATCACATCAGCTATGGGTAAATCCTGTGATATGTGCACTCAGTTATGGGCTACTGCAAAATGATGTCCTGAAAATGACGTTTATTTAATTTCTCCTTTAAAAGAATTTTAACTCGCAAAACAGAAATTGTAACAATATAACTACCACCACCTTGCAGAAGGCTTCTGGATGCCTCAGTCACTTTAGAAACTCCAATTAGGGGATCCAGTAGCTACACAGTGCAAGCCGTGCCCAATGTTGATCCAGCAGTCACCCTTTGCTAGAGCAGTGAGCTTTTTACATCACTGGGGACTTGACAGACTGAAAACAAACCCTTCACCTGTACAACTGCATGATGACAATTAATGTTGACCTTTCTCACTTTAATTTTGCAATGGCATATGGGACAAATGAGAACAGTGAGAAGATACAGTGGAATGTCCCTTGCCATGGAATGGAGAATACATCCATCACAAACTTCCTGTGTTTCTCCTTCACTCACAAGAAAAATAAAAAACAGATAACCATATTCTCCATGCTGGCAAACAAACCAGTTCCCAGACTGCTCTACTCTCAAAAATCCAATTAAGATGCATCCTCTGCATCTACAACTTCAGGAGAGGATCTGAGGAGTGTAATGTTGTAAGACTTATGCTGTGTTTGTGAAACCCTGTCAGATATGTACTAATTATCTGCAGAGTGGGTATGACAGCATGCCCACTGGTGTGATTAGAGAACACACAAAAAACATAACAACACAAAAATTGGTATTCAGACATTTTTGAGGTCCTAGATGCAGCTTACTCATCAATGCCTTCATGGACAGAAAGATTTCACATATTTCTAGTTGGTTACTGTGAACTACTGTTATTGGGGAATTAAATCCCCTGAACTGTGGTGGAGCTCAGAAATGCTATCCATCAGAGAAGCATCCATTCTCAGGTCTGAAACAGGTTCAGTTGCAGTAATATGAGACTCACCTGAAGGTTAGTGGAAACTGTTAACCATTACAGAGCCTTAAAACATGGATATGACACCAGAAGGGAAAGAAATCTATAAGTGAGTGATGGGCAGGTGATAAATCCACATCTTCAGGTATAACAATGGCACTAAGAATGTTATGATCACCATTAAGCACAAAAGTCATATTAATGTCACAGCTGAGACACTTCATTGCATCTTCACCGAAACTGCCAAAGTCATGACATTTTGCATCTTCTCCAAGAGCATAAATGACTGACACTGCAGAGTGTCCAAGTCTGCACTTATGAAGGTATTCTTCTGAAAGGGGTTCAGAAAGAACTTCTCCTAATTTATGTTTACTCTTGGGGAAATGCAAATACAGGCCATCCACAGCAGGATGACGTCATCCAAGTAAGGGAAAAAAGACACGGAGATGTAGGTTCTTGTAAGACTTCAGACACCATGACCAATACCTTGTTAAACCCTCTGGGCATTGCATAAATAGAAAAATGTGCATATTGGAAGAACAGACAACTCACAACAAATTGGAGGACTCTAAAAAATTCAAACAATGAAATGCTATGTCTACTTACAACAAATTGCAGGAATGTCCTGTGTAAACTCCATACAGTGAAGTGTCAAGAGGAATTCATCATGTCTTGAGACTTCAAGAGCATGGTAGTAATACAGACATAATTACTTGGAAAATAAACATGCAAACTCAAATGTGCAGCATGTGCTAGTTAAAAGTGTTGAATTATGAAACTGGAGAAATCATCCATCCCTGTAGAACAATGAACAGGAGAGAGTAAAGGTCAAATGATAGGCAATTTCTATGGCTTCTTTAAGTCTCAAGAGCTCTGCTGAGATTATCTGGTCTCCCCATAAAACTCTTTCTAGGGAAACTTTAAAGTTATCAGACATGGGTGAATGTGACCTTATTAAAAAATAGTTGTTGGTGATGGCTCCAATGGTGGAATAAACATGGAGAATCAAACCTCAAAGGGGAACCCCAGACTGTGAATAGTGTTGGACCAGCAAATTATTTTTGTGCAATTTGGCCAACAATGGAGGGGGAAAGACCAAAGACACCATCCTCCTTCTATTTTGAGTATACTTCTTCCACTTTTTTTAATTGACTAGGCTTAGAAGAGGAAGGTAAAGACAAAGGAGTCATACAGTTCCTCTACTACAGACTCATTATGTTTCCATTTGAAAATACCATCCACAAAGGTTTTGAGAAAAATGTCTAATCTCCCTTCAAATATGCATTAACTATGTTGTTTTGAAGATACTTATTTAAGGAAAACAAGTGTATTCAAATGAATGAATGAATGAATAAACAGGTAAGAAAGACAGCTTCAGCCATTCTATCCCATACAAGCACTTACTTGAGCCTGTGTCCCACCTGCAACAATAACATAATCAAAACTGCAGTGGGTTACATGAACGTCTCCCCTGTAGGCTACAGATAGAGTTTCAATTGCCACCTCCTTCAGTGCTGACTTAGAGAAAGTGTTGACGTTTTCCATAACCTGTTTGACTAAAAAGAAACTGAATCTGAACAGGTAACAGAGTGTCTTTGTGTTAATCAATTTACTATTGAAAAATGAACAAGCATTGCCTACACTGCCGCAGGGAGGAACACAAAGTAAACCACTGCCATAAATGCAAGAGGTATAAATGTTGCCACTCACAAATGTGGAAGCTTCTTGCCTAGTTCACTATTGGGGAAGTGACAGAGGTTAAAATTTCCTCGCACAAGTATCAACAGGAGGGTCCACCTCACAGCCAAGACCTCAGTGGAGGATTGAGACTAGGGGACAGCCACAGTCTAGCCATTCTAGAGTTAAATAAACAGTTAAAATGATCTTCCATTCTATGGACCTGCTGAGCTCATCCTCAATTAGTGAGGGTTGGAGTCTACATCTTTCCTCCAATTTGACGGCTAACAAGGATTCCACAGTAGAAGCACCCCTGCCTCCCACCCTGGAGGTGTGTTCTAGGATACAGGTGCTGCCATACTCCAGTTCATTTGGCCAAGCTTGCTGCCCACTAACTGGATCCTACAGAACAGTCTCTGGAGTCTCATATTTGAAGACTTTATCTTTCATGGTCCCTTCAAGGTCTGTCAGCCAATGTTAATGGCAGCTTCTATAGTGAGTTTTCCCAATAATTTACAGACATTTTCCTACATCTTTTATTTTTTTGTTTTTGTTTGCAGCTGCCTACTGTTATTATTTTTATAATGGATCTCTTTAGTTTGTGCATATGTAATCAGTCTTCTTCTCTGAGCCTCCCTGGAGCCCATATTGTAAGTAGCCATCTTTTTGGTGCTCCTCTAGGAAAACTGCAAGGCCTCTAATTTGGCCTCACACCCCTTACTGCTGAAAAAGTCTGAGGCAAATTCAATAAAAGCATATTTTGTCAGCAGAATGTTAGTGGCTGGTGAAGCTGTGGTTCCTGAGATATTACCTAGTAGAATCAAATCCAAACTTATTATTTACACAGTTGATGGGCAAAGATGAGGAAGAGGTAAAACAAGCTGCACTTCTGACTGAAGAAAAAAATCTTCAAGAATTTGGAAGTGTGAAAGGATTTACTATAGTCTGTAACAGTGAATACAAAACTTGTGAATGTTGAAATGGGCAAAGCTTAATACTAATAAAGTATTCTCCGACTTTGCCACTGCAAATAAATTGGAGCTGAGGTGCACATTCTGAGTCTAGAATGATTTGTTGCTTTTTATTTCCTGATCTTCTTTGATAAACTAAAACCCTTTAAGGATTAAAAATTATCAGCAGCTCTTATGGGTTGACAGGGCAAACAGAAACAGTGCTGATTGACTTAAAAAGAGCAGAATGGGGTGAGTTCTGTGGTAAGTTATTTACATTACTCTAAACAATGTATGACTGACCTTCCCATATGCATACATGGTGACTGCAAATCTTCCAACTCTATTACCAAAAATATTTCAAGTGAACTGGCTAAATTGATTGTAGATATATACATTTTAGAAATATTAAGTGAGATGTTGGCAGTGCAGGAGTTGCACTGAGTGCATGTTAGAAAGGAAATGTCAGTGTTTATATGATGCTTTTCTAAATTCTATTCTTAGTGAATGAAACTGTTGAATTACAGAGACATACGGGGATGCCTTCAGCAATGGCTCATAGTTTTGTCTGGGTGCATATTACCGAGTGAGTGTTCTACCTTTTTGTTCACTTTTTATTATTATTTATACTATTATGGATCAGGTGCCTAGAATTTCATGTGCTCTTCAGCTTCACTTGAATCACAGAAATAATGCCATCAGCAGACCATAAGCACAGTGTCACATACAAAACTGTTTCACTTACCCCATCATTCCCTCACACATTGCTTGAATGGTGGAAATGTGAATAATTTTCTAAGAAACCAATAAAGGTATGGAAAAGTATTTTCATATGTTTTACACAGAACAGCTAAAGTGCAAATGGTGCTTAGCTTCTCAGCCCCACCAGGTGTCTAGAGACTTTACAATGAAAAGAGCTGTTGAACATGAAGGCATTGCAGGGCTATATACTGAACCTTTTATATGTAGAAAGTATGTTCTACTGATGGGGATATGGCCAAAAATATTTATACAGCATGGTCTCTTTTTGAACTGCACAATATATATATATACATCAACAAGCTATTAAGCAATGTTCAATGTTTATATGATATATCACTCACTAATACATACATATCAATCATCATAGCAATGTTTATATATGAAAAAATTATCACCCTTGATGTACCGCTCTCTGATTTTTATCTTTTCAAAAAGTAAGAAGCTAAAAAAAGATTCAAAAAAGAGATGTCAGTGTGGTGCTATACAAATGAAAAAAAGACTTCTGTGGTGCAAAAAAGATTAAAGGAACATAGAAACTACAGAAAAACAAAAGGTGATGAAAAAAAGACTAAGTAATAGTAAAAGGATAAATATTAAAAGGATGAAAGGAAATCAGTACTGCATAAGGAATAGAGTACTGAAAATATAATATGTTGCTGAAATGAAGGATGAAATAAAATGAAAGTATAAAAACTAATTAAGAAATAAATAGATTAGTAAATTAGCAAAATCCTTATAAAGTGGCAAAGGAATAAAGAAAAAGTTAAAAAAGAAAAATTAATTAAGTAATGCAAAAAAATGTAGATTCATTGGTGTATGGTTTCTAGAGTTTTTAGGAATAGCTGAGGAGAAAGAAGTGCATTGTAGTAAAGAAACTTGAGCAAAGTTTATTATATAAAGATACAAAATAAAATAATATGTTTATAAATTACAATAACTGAACAAGTATAATGATTAAAAGATAACTGTCTATAATGATTAAGAGATAATGAAAAATAAAAGATATTCTTAAATGAAGCTTAAGCTCTGAAATGGCATCTCCTGACAGTAGCTCTGCGATGGAGGCAGGAGGGCCATCCTGCTGGCTCCCATAGTCCTCTATGGGGATCAGCTGCATTATGCCTGGCATGTGTGCGAATGTGGACAACATAAGTGCCTGTGATGATCCTGTATGCAATGCACCCCATTTGCAGATGCATGAGGCAAGTGGGCAAAGGAAGCTGGCAGATTTTAGTGTGCACTTAAGTAGTGTGCAGAAACCATTGCAGAAATATACTCAGTAGTACATTGCAAAAACAAAATATAGTAAATATAAAGCCAAATATAGGGTATATGTATGTAATAAAGCAAAATATGGGCAAATAAAAATTATAAATTATTAAACAATAAAAAAAATAAAAAAAATTTTTTTTAACTTTATTTTTTGAGCAAATAGTTTAAGGAAAAAATAAAAAGAAAAGCAAGGAAAAAAAAAAAAAAAAAAAAAAAAAATCTTCCAAAAGCACTAATCACAAATCAATCAGGACAACATATGAAATCACAATGGCTCCAACACAGGCAATGAATAGTGGCTCAGCAGGGGAAGGGGCAGGCTCAGTGTGGGACTTGTAACTGCAGGGGCAGGCAATCCTATGCAAAGCCAGCACTGAACTCAGGGCAGTTACCCAGCCCACTAGCCAGCCATAAAAGTGCTGACATACCAGGGTGTGTGAGGTGGGACATCAGCATGAGAGGGAGGAGAGTGGAGCTGAGCAGGGAGAGCTTTGTCTCTTTTCAGAGTTAAGCTTGAGTGAGAGCTAGCAGAGAGTGTGTCTGAGACACTGCCTATTCTCTTTAAATTGCTTAAACTGGTGAAAAAAAAAAGAAAAAAAAAAAAAAAAAATAAATTGCAGCTCTGCAGCTCTCTGCACATGTGTCTGTGTGCCCCCAGGCTTATAAAGGAAGGCAATAGGAAAGGAAAATAGGAAGAGGGAAAGGTACAAAAGGAGATCTAGCATAGCTGGCAGGTGAAATGTATCAGAATCAGCCAGTTACACAGGCAGCAGACCAGCCCAGCCCAGCACACCACTATAAACTAGGCAAATACCTTACACTCTAGTTTTTCACACATACTCTACACCACCGGTGGAATTTTACCAAACAAAAGCAACAAAATGATAGGGGCTGCAGCAGCTACCATACATCAGCATGTGGAAGAGGCTGAGGGTGGTGAGGATGAGAATGCTGATGACCAACTCACAGTGAGGAGAAGGAAAAGAGTGTACAGACCCAGGATAACCTACCAGGGGCTACATGAACTGGAGATAGTAGAGTGCTATAGGGTGGACAGGGACCTCCTGCAGCAAACTGTTGAGCTGTGCTGGCCACACCTCACACACAGAACTAACAGAGGGGAACCCATCCCAGTGGATATCAAGGTATTTGTAGGCCTAAGAATACTAGCCACGGGTACCTTCCAAAGGCCAGCTGGGGATATCATGGGGATCTCACAGGCATCAGCATCCAGGGTACTCCACCAGTTCCTGGATGCCATGTCAGCACACGCCGGTGAGCATGTATATTTCCCCAACACCCATGAGGCATTGGCCAGCAATATGCATCTCTTCAACCAAATAGCAGAATACCCTGCATGCACATATGCATCAAAGCACCACCTGCTGAGCGGGGTAGGTCTACATCAATGGTAAGGGCTTCCCCTCCATCACCTGCCAGGTCATGTGCGATGCTCAGGGCATTATAATGAATGTGTGTGCTGGCTGGCCTGTAAGCTATCACAACTCCCATATCTGGCATCTGATGCAGCTGTACCAGAGATTTGCCAATGGGGACATCCCCTACAGTCACTGAGTGGGGGATGCTGATTACGCACTGGAGCTGTGGCTGATGACACCCATCAGAAATGCACACACACACACACGAACAAGAACTCCATAAAGAGGCACATGCACAGACAAGAATCATAACAGAGCATGTGTTTGGAATGCTCAAGTCATGGTTCTGGTGCCTTGACACATCCGGTGGAGCCTTGCAGTACTCCACAGCTACATGTATCGAAATTGTCATCGCATGTGCCATGCTACACAAAATGATCCTACGGAAACAGCTGCAGCAGGAACAGCACCGGGCAGGGCCACACAGCCCCCAACTATTGTCAAGGCCTGCAAAGGCACAGAGTGACTCAGAGGAGGAACAACCTGAGCCTGCCCAAGTAGGCAGAAGGAGGTGTGCCCAGTATGCCCAGGTCTTGGCAAAGAGGCAACACATAACACATACATTGACACGATAGGGACTCAGGGAATGGCACTTCTCTCTGACTTGCACATACAGTAAAAGGGATGCCAAACATGATACTACCTGTGCTTAACTATGGATAGGGAGTGTACTATATGCATTCGACATAGTCAGCCTTCCAGCACCATCCTCAATACTGGCACAGACATAAGGTAAGTCACTCTTCTTACCAATTGCCGAATGGAGTAGTATGTGTTGTTACTTGTATCTATGGTATGGATGTGAGCATGCAGGGGAATCGGGTGGCTGAATGGGATGCCAGCAGATAGTAGACACCTATAGTGGCAGCATGAGATCTGTAACAAATACTGGTGTTGCCATAGTAGTCAGTACTAGACAAGGTGACAAAACTCACTGCAGGAAATGTGTTGGGCCACATGTGTATCCATAGGAGACACACATGCCAGTCAGGGAGGCTCACATACCCAACAACAGTCTCAGCCAGCAGGACAGGTATAGAAAAACACAAACAAAGGCTGTGCTAAGGCCTCTGATTGATGACTATGGAAAACATCCCCCCCAGACCTACACAGACAGACTACAACAGGTCAGGCAGTGGGATGTTAGTTCTGAAGGGTAAGAAGTCAGAAACTGAAATGTAGGTCAATCAAACCTAAGACCTGTCGTACACTGATATGCCTCTAGTCAGCATGATAAGTTAGAATACAGAATGAAATGGAGTACCTGAAATACCAGTACAGTCATAGCAAATGTGTACAAGTGTCAGGTGTGCCCCCCAGTCCTATGTACAAATGTAGTAACAGTCAGGTGTGCCCCCCCCAGTCCTATACAGACATGTAGTAACAGTCAGGTGTGCCCCCCCAATGCTATGTAGAAATGTAGTAACAGTCAGGTGTGCCCCCCCCAATGCTATGTAGAAATGTAGTAACAGTCAGGTGTGCCCCCTCCACACAATCCTATGTAGAACTGCAGTAACAGTCAGGTGTGCTCCCCCCAATCCTATACAGACATGTAGTAACAGTCAGGTGTGCCCCCCCCCAATGCTATGTAGAAATGTAGTAAAAGTCAGGTGTGCCCCCCCACAATCCTATGTAGAACGGCAGTAACAGTCAGGTGTGCTCCCCCCAATCCTATACAGACATGTAGTAACAGTCAGGTGCTCCCCCCCCCCACAATCCTATATAGAACTCTAGTAACAGTCAGGTGTGCCCTCCCAATCCTATGTAGAAATGTAGTAACAGTCAGGTGTGCCCCTTCCCAATCCTATGTAGAAATGTAGTAACATGTATGTGTAGGTATAATAACAGTGGAACACAGATTACCTGAGCTGGCCAAGGTAGCAGGATAGATTGTAGCATGTGTACAATATGCAGGTCTGTGTGTGTTAGGTTGGTGTGTGTTGTATATTGTGTGAGAGTGGTCAGCATGTGTGCATGGTGCGGTTTGTCCTGGTAGCCATTGCCCAGTACTGCCGATGACAGGGCCATGTTCTCAAAACTGGAGTGCCAAACACAATGCTTCCCAGCAAAACACATTCCAGCAGTAAGCCATAGTAAATGTTTGGAAGTAATATGTGTCACCATCTGAAAGATGGACATGGCATGAATGTAGGCCCAGATATACAAGCAGTACACAGGGGGAAGTACCCCAGACAGACAGTGTAGAATATGTAGCTGTCAAATGGACACATCCTTGGAATTATACATACAGGTTTGCAGCACATTATTTGGGCTTGTGGTAGGGAATACCTATGTCGTCTGGCCAAACACTGGCAGACCACAAAGGTCATAGGAAAGAAGTATTGAGAAACAGCTGATGTCCCTTCACAAGCCAGCATAAGTGGAATGCCCCATGCATATCTGTGAGTCAGATGCAAGTAGTATCCATAGCACACATGCACCCAGCTCACCTCACCACTACCCACAGGTACCTCTCCAGTCTTATCCCTGCTGTTGGGAATGAGTACAATATGACCCCCACTTGTGTATGGCAACAGTGAAAGAATGCAGCATGCAGAGCAGGTGTCCCATGCAGACGTGTTCCTAGCTGTAAGCAGTACCCTGCCAGCATCCACACCACTGGATCAATGCTGACAGAAAGTATTGGCATGAACACCTTGCACACCTACCCTGTCACCCCAAGGAATATAATGTATTGCAGTCTGGGACTGTAGGAGTGACAGAATGCAATGGCCTGCTACAGCTGGCCTGCATCACTACCAAATGGTCTTCAGTCCTCTGCCAAAGGCCTGTGTCTCACCCATACTGCCAATGTATGTTATGTCATGGACTCCCAAATAACAACATAACACAGTCCACAGAACCCAAATGCAAGGCCATGTGGACAAATCACAGTAACATGTCCACCATGTCCTACTGCATGAACTGTGGGCCAACACCAAATTTCTGCTGGGATGAGGTTATAACTATAGGGAACATATCAGATAATGTTTGCATAATGCATGGAAGATGATAGAATAATGGGGGGGGGGGGAGAGCATGGGCGGCATGGAGTGTGTGAAGTCCGAATCTCAGCCGTGTGCACATGCTATCCCTGGCTGCAAACACAAGAATAGGTGTCTACAAACCTGCTCGTAAACCACAATGTGAAGGGGTAATGTCCAGAATTATGACCCCTGCCTCTGGGTAACCTGTGTGAATCTGTACAGCTGTGAGGTATGGCCACAGCAGGATATGGCCATACTGTCACGTCAATGGATGTACAAGCATGGGATCCTCTGCCACCACTGTACCAAGGTGCTGAACCATTTACACAGACCCAGCAGCAAGTGTCTGCAGCTTCCCCTCCAGAATGGCATGACTGTGCAAGAATATGTAGGCTGCTGACCACAATACTGGACACAGCTGAATTCATCCTGTGTTCCCCAGGACATCACTGCAAGTAAATATGTATACCTGACAGTACTTGACGACATAAAACATCACAGTGTATAACAGTATGTATGTCTGAATATCTCTGCTAACAACAGGACCATGTAGCAGAAGCAGCATAGACACAATTACATGCAGTAACCCACTATTCCTTGCCCATTTTGACCCCATATTGCCAACCAATCTACAGATACCCTGCAGAAACAGTTTGCTAGCTGTAGGTGTAGAACTCAAATCTCTGCACTGGAGTACAATCTACCTGGAATGGATTCACACATTCAATACAAAAGGTCATACTGGGCATGCTCCCACACTTAGAGAAATTAATGCCATGTCAGACAACAAAATACTGAAAGGTCATTCTGGGCATGCTCACGCACTAGAAGAAATGAAACTCATGTCTGGCAACAACAGTGGACCATACATATCTGACAGTCACAGATGTTAGTGCATACACTCCTCAGTACATGCCAGTCATGCTTTGCACACACATTGCATAGGAATACACACATATATCCAAGGACAACACACTATAATAGGCTAAAAATACACATACACAAATGTGTGGAAGAGAGTGACAGTGACAAAGAGCCTTGTATTATGAGGTCTGTCCCACCCAGCACACATCCAATTGGCTATACCACATGATGTGCAAATGTCAATCACCGTAGACATTTGCCTCTGGTATCCCTCTGCACTAAAGTGTCTGTGGTGCTTCTGCTAACTCTGCAACATGATTGTACACGTCAGTAGTCATCTAGCAGTTGTATACATGTACCTGTGGAATATAAACCTGTGTGTGCCTGTGTGTTGTGTGTCTGCCGCTAGGTGAATGGGTTATGGCCCATGCACATACTCGGCAATACCCATTGCCCTACTATGGCAAGCCTGCTGATGTCTTCATCTTGAAATACACCTTTGGGGAAGTAGTAATCCAGTAATCTCCATGGTGCTTCCTATAACTGCGTAATGTTGTAGTATGATGTACTAGTTAGGTAGGAGTTCTAATCCCAGATATGGCAACTGCGTGTGTGTGTGCGTGTTTGTCTGTGTACGGATTAATACTTTTCAGGCCAGTTACACTCACTACAATTTCAAATGCCCTACTTTGGCATGCCTGCTGATGTCATTCACTTTGAAATACACCTTTGGGGAAGGAGTAGCCAAGTAATCTCTGTGGTGTGCCCTATAAGTGCATAATACTGTAGTGTGATATACTAGTTAGATAGGAGTTCTATTTCCAGACATGGCAACTGTGAAACTCTGTGTGTGTTTGTTTACCTGTGTAGGGAGCAATGCTTTTGAGGCCATTCACAGTCACTACAACCTCCATTGCCCTTCTTTGGCAAGCCTGCTGATGTCATTCACTTTGAAATACACCTTTGGGGAAGGAGTAGCCCAGTAATCTCCATGGTGTGTCCTATAACTGCGTAATGCTGTAGTGTGATAAACTAGTTAGGTAGGAGTTCTATTCCCAGGCATGGCAAGTGTGGATATTTCTGTGTGTGTTTGTTTGCCTGTGTAGGGAACAATGCTTTTGAGGCCATTCACAATCACTACAACCTCTGTTGTCCTTTTGTGGCATGCCTGCTGATGTCATTCACTTTGAAATACACCTTTGGGGAAGGAGTAGCCCAGTAATCTCTGTGATGCATCCTATAACGTCATAATTCTGTAGTGTGATAAACTAGTTGGGTAGAAGTTCTATTCCCAGATAGGAAAACTGTGTGTGGGGATCAATTTTTTTGGCCATTCACAGTCACTACGCACACCTACAGATGGAGAACATTGATAACTGTGCAGTAACAGAGACCTAATCCAAGCCTCCAGAGAGCACCCCTGCAATACTAGGTACAGGTCTCACCACACCTGTTGCCCACCAAACCAGGACCAAAACAATAAAGGTGGAGGAGTGTCCATATTCACCAAGGATATTCACACCACCAGGCTACTTGCCCAACAGAATGTGTCTGAAATACCCCTCGTGCAACTAACAGTAGGGTAGACTGCATTCCAAATTGTATAGCTTGCTACAGGTCCCCCACCATGCCCCATAGTACCCATTACAGCTTTTCAAACATACTGTGAAATATTATGATACAAGCAAACACCCTAGTACTGGGTGACTTACACTACCCTGCCATTAACTGGGAAAACTTCTTGTGTACCAACACATGTGCCCAACGGTTCTTGAAAGCCATAATTCCCAATGCCCTGGATAAAGTAACCCATAGTCCCATTAAGGGCTCAAATATCCTAGACCTGGTCATTACCATGGGAAATCAATGGTCCACACCTATGGTCACCCCATCGGTGGTCAGGTACGCCCATGAGCTAATCACCCTTAACATCAACATCTCTCCTCCACACCCCAGTAAGGAAACCTCCATAACACACATCTCCAAAGCCAATGTCATACTACACATGTCAGACGTGACTAACATCATGACACCCATGCAGATGGGAACTGAAAGGACAACTGCTGAATCATACATGAAGGCACTGTATGAGCACATCCACTCGTTCATGAATCATGCCATCCAATATTGAGCCAAGACACTCCCCACCAAGAAAAGGAAGCCAATGTGGTGGCCCCCTGCCATAAACATACCGTACAACAAAAGGAAGAAACTGCTGCAGAGCTGGGGGCATTTCCAGAATGCAAAATACTCCCGTACCAGCTACAGTAAGAGGCAGAGATCCCTCATAACATCCACCAAAGTTACTTATGAACATAATATAGCCAAAGATGCCAAAGACAACTGCAAGCCATTCCATAGCTATGTGAGGAATCTAAATGGCAATGCTCAGAACTGCTGTGAGCTACAACAGGATGGTATTAACTCTACTGCTCCCAGGGATATTGCAAATATCCTGGCAGATCAATTCAGTGCCAACTGCACCCCCCCCCCGAACCACCAAAGGGCCCATCTCAACACAGACAGATTGCCATATTCCGGTAATAATGGCCACATAGGTAAAAAACACACTCTACAGAGCTATGACAACAGCAGCCATAGGACCAGTCAACATCCCGGGCTGTGTACTACATGAGCTACAAACTGAACTGGCACCTCGCCTATGTGGCATGTCTAATCATAGCCACACTCCAGGCTTCATGACCACTGTGTGGCGCACAGCTACAGTTATCCCAGTCCACAAGGGGGGATCCACCTTGGATCCTGGGAACTACAAACCCAACAGTATGACGTGCCTGATCTGCAAGGCCATCGAATGTATTATCATGGAAATTAAAACAAAGGCATTGGCAACCTGCAAACACTGGACCCTAACCAGGGTGGGTTTGTGAAGGGCCGATCATGTCACCTCAACCTGAATGACAACTGCAAATCCATCTCCTAAGCCATGGACAAGGGTAAGGTGGTTCACACAGCCTATCTGGACCTCGCCAAGCCCTTTGACACCATCCCTCAGTCTGAAATCATAGATAAATGTATCAAGTTGGCCATTAATCCCAATGTCACCCAATGGGCTGCCAACTGCTACACAACCCACACTGTAAATGTAGGTGACACCAAGAAAAAAAGACCCAACCAACAAAATCAGATTGTAGACCATGCCATGGACCATGCTGGTATGCTGTTGACAGTGAGTGTGAAGTTTTTTTTTTAAAAAAAAAATGATGAAAGATGTGTGTGTGTATGTTGTGTGTGGCTGTTGTTACATTCCACACACATTAAGGTGTTAATGAGATAAGATAACACAGCACACTAAATATAAACAATACTGACTGCTACAATACATGGAGTCCAATGAGAGGATCGCTTTGCTTCAACGGAGAGAGGTATTTTATTCCTGTTCAAGAAAAAAAGAAGAAGTTCATTGGGCTTTGGTGCTTCTGCAAACACTTTCTTGTTGCTTATTGGGACCTAGTTCGTGTTTAGTGTTAGGTGACACCAACCCGAGCCCCAGACAAGTGGCAGTCAGAGTACCTTAGGGTTCAGTCCTGGCACTGCCCTTGTTTGGCATCTACTGCTCTGAAGTACAGTCCAACAGTGAGGGACACCGGCAAACAAAGGTCACAGATGACTGCACACTGGGAGCCTATATTGAATCTCCACATGATGTGGATATTCTACAGAAGGGCCTTACAGAAAGACATGCTTGGTGCCTGAGCCATGACCTCAAGATCAATGCCAAGAAGTATACAGTTATCCCCACTGGGAAAGGACATGTACCTGTGAAGTGCCACATAGGTGACAGTACACTAAATGCCTAAAATGTGATAACAGACTTAGGGACACAGGTGGACAGTGGTCTTGCCTTTGATAATCATATTGTCACAACAGTCAGGAAACTGACCTATGTGGCACACCTCCCACTAAGGGCTTTACATCCAGGAAAAGGAGGCCATTGTTCCACTGTAAGCATCTCTCAGTAGATCCAGTACAGACTACAATGGCCCATTATGTATGTACCTCACAAGACATCTGCAACAAGTAGAGAGGCTGCAGACATACCTCACGAAATGACCACAGGACTAAACCAGATGCCCTATGCTGACCGTCTGAAAATCAGCCAGTTATACTCTGTCACATATTGTGTTCTCAGATGCGATCTCTGATTAACATACCATGCCATGTCAAACTCACAGCTGTTGGACATGCTACACTTAGAAAATTCCAAACCCTCACAGCCACATGCTCCAGGGATCGAAATCCTGTCATCACAATGAACAATACATGCAGAAGGGATGTGTTCCTGACCCAGGGATTCCCCAGACTCTGGAATAGACTGCCCATACATGTCAAGCAGAGTGCCTCTTTGGCCCTTTTCAAAAGGAACCTGGACAATTGGATGGGAGATAGGACATTTACCCCAGGGATCATGCCAGATGCCCTGCTAGACAGGGGTGCAGGGAAGTAAATATTGTGGGAAGTCATAGCCAGAGAACTGTCATGTCTAGGGCCAATAGCCTAATATCAACGTATGACCCTATGAACTACACTTTCCATTGCCCAACCTTGGCAAGGTTGCTGATGTCATTCACTTTGAAATATACCTTTGAGGAAGAAGTTGCCCCATAATCTCCATGGCGTGTCCTATAACTGCTTATTGCTGTAGTGTGATATACTAGTTAAGTAGGAGTTATATTCCCAGACATGGCAAGTGTGGATATGTGTGTGTGTGTGTGTGTGTGTGTGTGTGTGTGTGTCTGCGTAGGGAGCAATGATTTTGAGGCCATTCACAGTCACTACAACCTCCATTGCCCTTCTTTGGCAAGCTTGCTGATGTCATTCACTTTGAAATACACCTTTGGAAAAGGAGTAGCCCAGTAATCTCTGTGGTGCATCCTATAACTGCGTAATGCTGTAGTGTGATATACTAGTTAGGTAGGAGTTCTATTCCCAGACATAGCAAGTGTGGGTGTTTGTGTGTGTTTGTTTGTCTGTGTAGGGAGCAATGCTTTTCAAGCAACTCACAGTCACTACAACCTCCATTGCCCTTCTTTGGCAAGCCTGCTGATGTCATTCACCTTGAAATACACCTATGGGGAAAAAGAAGCCCAGTAATCTCCATGACACGCGCTATAACTGCGTAATGCTGTAGTGTGATGTACTAGTTAGGTAGGAGTTCCAATCCCAAACATGGCAACTGTGTGGGTGTGTGTGTTTGTCATTCGTATCCTGTGTGGAAGTGGCTGTGAGTGTGTAACAACTGGACTCATTGTGGAGCAGGTTTTGCAAATTTCTTATATGGTGGGCCTATTATATGTCACAGTGCCCACCTTACAAGGATAACAGATGTCAAACAGCAGAGAGGCTGGGGTTGACAATCCATACCCCTACATGTGACATCAAGGCCTGGTGGACAATTTAGGAAACCCTTGTATTACCCAGAGAACACACTCAACCTATGCCTCATACACAAACACACTTGGCTAGGCAACATCCACTATGTTGGTAGTTCCCTGCATATTTCCCACAGATTGTAACCATGGTGTGATTGCAGCAGACTACAGAGGGCATGGCAACCTGTACCATCACTACAATACGCACACAACTGCATATAGTGCTCCCAAGACTGTGTTCCTCACTGGATGCCTGCAACAACTGTAGTGCCAGCAAATGTAATCCACAAAGGACATACCATGCCTTATACACATGCCCTGTATGGACCGATGCCACTGACACCAGGGAATACCTGTACCATGCTGTCACTGTAGGTGTAGGGTCAACCTGGTGTCCATTGCCAGTTCCCACCACGAGGCCAGGAATGGCACATCTGATGATAAATCTGTATACAAAACATGCCCAAGACACCCCAGGTACACTTTCACATGTCACAGAACATGCATGTGGGACGTGCACATCCCAGACACCGTCTATGTCATGGAATATAGAACACATACTTGGCAAGCAGTGTACAGCACTGGCCACCCACAATAGTAACCCAGATGACTGGATGGTGAATACAATACCCACCTGTGTGGGCCAATCCAGACACTGTAGACCATTTTCATGTGGCCTGATGCCAAGGTATACCACTACACACCAGTGAAGCAATGCACCCATTCACGTCAGTACTGGCAACCTGTGTCTGTGTTTGTGTGGAGTATGATTTGGACACCATTCACACTCACTACACCTCCCATTGGCATACTGAAGCATGCCTTCTGATGTCAGACACCTTCACATACCCTTTGCCCATATATCATCCTGATAACCCTTATGGTGCATGTGATACCTGCATATTACTGTATTGTGGCAGACTAGCTAGTTAGGAAGTCTAATCATGACCCTACCAACTGTGATAATGTGTGTGAGTCCCTGAGAGAGTGTGGCTGTGTCGACGTTGACACCTGTTCATGTGGACAGGTACATGTACTACAACTACCTTATCCCTTTTTTATCACTGTTGCAGATGTCACTCACCATCAGATATACCTTTGGACAGCTCCCCAACATATAAGCTGTGTGGCGCATGTAGTAACTGCATATACATGTGATAGCAATACACAGTCAGGAAGGGGTTTGAAACCCTGTACTGGTAAGTGTGTGACACAAGCATGCTTCGGTTTTACTCTCCCACCCCTCCCTGTCTTACTTTGTCTCTGTCTGTCTCTCTCACTCCCTCTCTGGTGGATGTGGAGATGTACACCTGCTTTGCATAGGCAGCAGCTTGTGTTTTGTAAGTGATGTTCATGACGGCCTCATCACGAATTGCAGTCCCCCACTAGCTGATTGCATGTGGAACAGCTGTGGTAACATTCCCATAGCCAATTGCATGGAAACATACTCCTATACCTAGGAACATCATGTGGGTGTTGGGCCTTTTCATTCACTGTGAGCAGGACCTCATGTCAGTGTTTGGCAAATAGCATCACATATGGTATTGGGGTATATCTCTAGCAACATACACTGTGGAGACTGGCCAACAAACAGGAGAGGATGACTACAAAATGGAAGTCTTGCTCTTCTGCATTAGGAGTAATGTTGGTTTAACAGGGTTTGTGTGGATATGGCTGGTCTACATGATTTAATACCTGTCATGACAGTGTTATGTGTTTGAGGAAACTCCCACCTGTAGGGTTATCTGCAGACTGAGCAGTGTTTGGAGTCTTATGGTTTTTGTGTTACTCACAGATCACCACTCTTAGAACTGCAGAAGCATAGTCTGAGGATTGCAGTCGATACATGGTGACAGCCATGAGTTACTGACTTCATATCCCTCATAGGACATATGTCACAACAAACCCTGTTACAACAGTAAATGTATGATGGTATCACAGCAACATGCCAATATTGGACCAGTGTTTGTGGCTCCAGTCACAAGTCTGTCAACCTTCGTACATACATCATGCAGTAAGAGGTGCATATGTTCTGTACACCATTATTTATTGACATTATACCTGACAACAAGTAAGTCAGATATCAGACTACTAGACATGTTATGTATAGTAGGAGTTATTTATGAGGACATAACCTGGGAATTCTGTGGTTGTGTGTACAGTAGTGGGGTCTGCGTACTTATGGTGATTGTCGACAGTATGTGGACTGCGAATACGTACCTTGGCCTGTGTACAGACTGTGGTAGATGTTATTGTTCTTGGTCCTGTTCTATCTGATGTTACATGCTGCTCCAGTGAATGCTACCCTATCGGCTCACATGTTTGTAGGGCCAAACACACATGTGTCTCATACCACAGACAGGCACTGGACCACACTGTGTCATGACCCAGTACATGTAGGGTTAGTGTGTGAGTGACACATATGAGGATGGTGTGGATCAGACAGTCCATATAGTGTAATATTAAGCTTGCATATCATATGTGGTTATGGCTGTGTTCAAATTTGGTTGTGGATATGCACTTTCACACAAGTGTCTGTTACTTTGCGCTGTGACATGCCTGTAGATCCTGCTATATTTGCAGGAACATGTGTATTCCCCCATACAAAATGTAGGCCAGTGTTGTGGCAGTCTGCCTGAAGTTTGCATAGTGCTTTGTTACATGCCTAGCAGCTTAGTGTAATTAGCCAGTGTGATGTTATGTCCAGATATTTGCAAGATGTACTGTTGCCAGGCCACCATAACTGTTGTGTATTTCTGACAAAGCAGTGGGATACTGTACAGATGTATGTCACTAACTACTGGATAGTATGTGGCCATGTGACCTCTGCACCACCAGTTATTATGTGTCAGGACAGACAGGAGTGTGTGAATGCATAAACTGTGTGGGGATATGTAGTCCAGTATTTACGTAATATACCCATGTACATGGCTGTAAACATCCACATTGTCAGGCCTGGTCCACGTCTTGCACAAAGGGGATCTGTGTATACCTCTGGACTGACCAGAGAGTGCCAGACTGTCCACATATATTGGTAATATCTCTGCTGTAGTCCACATGATCATTACTGTGCTATCAGTGGTACTGTACTATGATGTCCATAGGATGTCTGTCAGTAACCAGTGCCGTACATGTCAATAGCAGATGTGACCTCCCACACACGTCTGTTAAGACAACCCCTGTTACAGTAGAAACAGTCTACATATATACCTGCAGTACATACATGACATCCCCTTGCACTAAGAGGTTGAGGCTATTAGTGCTGAGATATGACTCCACTCCATGTTCTGGAGATATGGTAAACATATATATATATATATATATATATATATATATATATATATATATATATATATATATACATACATACATATACATATCTATATAGACATATACATATCTACATACATATATGAATATATATATATATATATATATATATATATATATATATATATGTATGTACATATATATTCATATACAAACACATATATATACACATACACATCTATATATGTCTACACATATACAGATATATAGATATATATGCACATATAGTTATAGATATCTACATATATATCAACATAGATATAGCTGTACATATATGATGTACACACACACACACATATATATATATATATATATATATATATATATATATATATATATACAGAGAGTTCTATAAATAGCCATATATAGGACACACTATACAGATGTGTGTAAAAACATATATATGAATATATATGTGTATGTACATATAGACATATATCTATATATGTATATGTATATATCCATATCCTTGTCATGTGTAAACATTACTGTTGTGTATACCTTCCCAGATGTATCACACCATATGTATTTGATATGTGTATATTTATATATAACAACATATGTGATGCAACAGTAATATCACTAACATGTACTATACAATTGTAGAAGTCACAGTGATTGTTCAATACTATTCAATATGTCTACTAACATATGTATTGGAAATACAACAACTGTCTTCACAGCTGTCATGGCATAGTGTTTAACTGTTGTGACTGTAGTGGACAGGGTCCTGGGTTCAAGACCTGCAACAACTGTCTAGTTTGTTGCTGAGGAGAACAAGGGCTGTTGGATAAAAAATGATTAAGGCAGTTATGAGCAGCTTTAAGCACGTTTGTGCAGGTTTGCATGAAGCTAAGCAGTGCTAACATATGGTTAAATGTATGGGCGCTTACACCATGTAGGCTATGCTTAGCAGTGTGCAAATCTGCTTAGCTGTTATACTGCAGCAATGCTGACACCTGCTAAGCAAGGCTCCACCCTGGTAACCTCTGCTCACATCCCAGTCTGATAACATAGCAGGCTAATGACATCTGTAATAGGTGTATGTAATGCCATGTACATAACATCCATCTATGTGCTGTCAGTACAGTAGCAATGGGTGTGAGTGTCATGTCTGGGAGACTTGTGTATATATGATCTGTACAACACTTATCCATGTGAATGTGCTACATACAAGGGTAGTATCCCAGGTTATGTGCCGTCACACTGGCATGTAGTGTATCATGCTGTTACTAATGTTGACAGTGCTTTCCCAAGCAAGAGTAAATTTCTAACTGTAGTACTGGCAATAAGCACCCCTGCATGCACAGATGGACTCTGAGCCCTCACTGTCATGTTCCTGGTGTGTGAGCTGTGTCACAGTATATATTTCCTACTGGATAATGATCTGACATGTGGAAATTAACTGTAGACTACTGTCTGTATAGCACATGTCAGTGAGGACTGCCAACATGTGGTAATGGCATACATATTGGTGTCAAACGTCTATCTGTCGACACATTCACCCTACTGCATAGCTAGTTGGCAAGCTGATGTCTGTCAGTCCCTGTACAGATGTGCAGATGTCAGGTATCCAGCTTGGATACGTACAGGCAACCTATGCTTGA
Organism: Protopterus annectens; assembly: GCF_019279795.1. Lineage (NCBI taxonomy): Eukaryota > Metazoa > Chordata > Ceratodontiformes > Protopteridae > Protopterus > Protopterus annectens. The sequence goes on along the minus strand of NC_056736.1, from coordinate 272,525,581 downwards.
CTGACGCTGACATCTCTGCCCAGATGTGTTATAACTGGCACAGATAGGACACAACGTCCTGTACGCACCACATACCATGGGTACCTCCACTACACTACCACAGTCAACAGAACATGCTTGGGTACAGGTCTCCAACACAGACACTAACCATGTTTTGTAATACATGTTGCATACATGTCAACTGGATCACCTCACCGGCCATTTGCAGGAGGCACCCAGAGGATTGGCTGATGCATGTCACTCTCACCCTGAGGGCCACCACAGTGGTGTCTGTAGATAGATTGCCTGCTGGCACATGGCAGGTGGCATGATACCACTGTACACACATCCCCTACACTTCCCATCTCTCCTTGGACAATAGCCAGGTACACACATATGACCACCCATTGCCATAGTTAAATGTGGCTGCTGCTGTACCAGGCATTACATGTACCCTGTTACACTCCTCTCCCTAAAGTCTACCTGAGCCTTGCAGTACCAGCACACTACTGTTGTACAGATGGGTTGCTAGGCAATGGATACCTACTGAGTTCTGGCAAGTGTGTGTATGTGTGCATGTGTGTATATCTGTATGGTACAGCATTCCGTGGCCACATACTCCTATTACAATACACATTGCCACACAGTATTATGGATAGCGATGTTGCTGCCGATAGGAGAGGCATGACAATGCATCACCCTACTATGCCTGTGGCATGTGCATTAGATGCACATCCCTGTAGTACCACTCTTGGGAAGGGCAATGGGTTGTATTGCAGTCCTGGTCAATGTGTGATGGTGGGTATGTCAGAGTGTCATCATGGGTTCCAGTGCATACAATATCCACAGTGGGGTGTGGGTGCTGTGTACACTGTCATTACACCATGGCACCCCTGGCACATGTCCCATGTACCAGTGTATGGTGACCACTGTCACCATCAACCATACAGGTAACTGATAACACAATCCAGCCTAGTTATGCATGTGCTGTGTGCAGCCTACCTGTAACACATTGGACACACTGACAAGTTAGCACTGATAGGCCGAGGTCTCTCAGATGTGTGTCTGCCTGTTATGTGTCTGTTAATGTGTGTATGATGGTATGTCACACTATGTATTGTCCATATACAACCATTACATCCCCATTACCATACTATACAGGCCTGGGGATGTTCTGCATGTAACATGTAACCTGGAACACACCTCATCCTAAACACTGTGTGGTGTGTGCAATTAAAGCCACACACATCAGTAGCACTACATACCTAGGTTGGGGTCTAGTCGCAGTGTTGCCAAGTAAGAGAGTGTGTGTATGTGGAGGGATCTACTTCAGGTTGCTGAATATACATGTCCCAGGGGGTCACCTGTCCATGTGGCAAAGGCAGTAACTGTTATACAGACCTGTGGCATGTGTTCAACTGTACCCAGGATATGGCATAGCCATGGTGTCACCACAGTGCCATACCCTTTGTGAGATATGACATCAGACCATCCTCCTGCTGACACATGTACACCTAGAACACAAATGGGTAATATTATGGGGACCACAATCACTCAGTGTTACTAACAGCTATAATGCATCATGGCTGGACAGCTACATTACCTGACATGTAAGCATTAAACATTAATGCTGACAACATGTTACACAGCAGTACATTGGTACACTGTAGTACAGTCACCGTGTGCATCAGAACCATATTAGCCTGCCCCTGCATCAATGTTATGGATGACAGGGATGTGGCAGAGGTATTATTATATGCAGAGGGTGTGTTGTTGGTTTGCCAGAGACCTAGAGTGGGCCATAATTTTGACACCATCTGTGTGGGTGAGGGGTGTAAGTTGCTGATATGGGTATGGTGATGTGGTGTGTGTAGGTATGCGGTTGCCCTAGGTGTGTTTATATAGTGTGTGGGTATGCATGCACACAGTTCTGCCATGTGGCTGCCCTATACAGGTGTTTCTTGGACAGGTGTTGACCATACCTAGCAGGGTGCGCAGTTCACGGCCTCCGGCCATGGACATGCGGACTGTGCCTGCCAGGGGTTCCATGGGCTTGTCCAGGTACAGACTTCGAAGTGCTACTGTCCCCTGATGACATATGTCTGCTGAAACCTGGTCGTTTCTGGGACTGGCCAGGGCCACGTGCACATGGTCCGCTGTGGTATGGTGTGTACAGTGCCCCCACTGCAGTGCTGAGGTGGTACTGCCACTACAGGAGTGGCTTGGTGTCCTTGCACGTCCAAGTTGACCACCAGATGTTGGTGTTGCTGGCCTACATCCATATGGCCATAGCCCAACTCCCACCACATGTTCTAGCACGGACAATCCACGGTCGATGAGGCCCGCCATCTCACCCAACTGTCTATCCATGACCTCTGTATAATCACGGAGGGCACCTGCAAGTTCATGGAAGTTGTCACTTACAGATGAGAAAGTAGCACTCTGCAGCCTCAGACCCTGTCTGGTGTACAGTTCCATACATGCCTGCTCCCCCATGACAGTCTGAAATATACGACTGGTGGTACCAGTTGTGGAACTTCTGTCAGGGGCACGATGACCTGTGGCCTTCCCATGATCACCCCGGCAGATCTGCCTATGTGGTGCCCTGACAGACATCCAGCTATGCCTGCTGTGTCCAGACACAGCAGCCATAGATACCACACTCTCCTGTGCACTGCCACCAACCACCAACTGTCCCTCTGCTATGGCCACTGGTGATGGGGTGTCTATAGGCACTGTGACTGTGTGCAGGTGGATGTCAAACGATGGAGCAGTTTTGGCCTCTGACAACCCCGCCTGTGCCTCAACACACTTATCATAATTTTCGGTGTCTGTATGGACACCAACATCAGATTGCATGTGGGAGGGACTCTGACCCACCTCGCCACCTGTGAGGGGAAAGCAAGAAATGCACTTTAAGACCTGTACGGCATTGCATAACAGTACACACATATACACACATACAAACATACATACACACACACACACACACACACACACACACACACACACACTGAAATTCCACCATATTACCTACCTGTCCCTGAGTTTACAGACTGTCCCAAGTTTATTCGCATAACTTCCCCATCCTACATCACACTTGGAAACATAGACTCATTAATACCACTCATTAATGTATCATTCTTCTAAATGCCTAGACAAGTGATCACAACACATGACCTGTTACTCCATTACCTCTTTGACTTGATTGTAGTAGGTTTTACAAGGACTCACTGCTGCCATCCAGTGTTTACCCTTGGTATGTCTGGACAATGTGAGCATGGCCCCCATATGTTAGGGGCTACTACAGTCACTCAATAATGTCACGCACTGGAGTGTCATATGTAAGTATTGCTCAGTAGATGCAAGATCTTTTGCTCAATCAACTTATTATGTGGACAACAGTAATATATGGATACACTCCCAGGTGTTGTCTAGTAATTCCCCAATGCATCTGTAGTGCTGCATATGTGGGTAGTCACTCAGCTTTCTGTTAATTGCAATGTTAACAGTATACCTGGTGTCTAGTTTCCCTCCCAATGCATGTTCATAGGTAGGTACTAGGCTATCGGCCCTAGGGCCCATACAAGCCTAGCCAAAAAATATACCCTGGCTTTCGCCACCCAAGAAAATTATTTTCCTATGCCCCTGTCGAGCAGAGCCACAGAAGTGATCCCCGGGGTGAATTTCCCATTTCCCATCCAATCATCAAGATTCTTCTTGAAGAGTGCTAATGAGGAGCTCTGTTTGACATAGATAGGTAGTCTGTTCCAGAGTATGGGAAGTCTCTGGGACAGGAATCTATCCCTCCAGCATGTTCTGTTTATTGTGGTGACATGGTTAAGGTCCCTAGAGCGTGTAGCTCGGAGGGATTGGGATTTCTTTAAGTGGAGCGTGTCCAACAGCTCTGGGTTTGACATAGCTTTGTATGTTAGGCAGAGATCGCCCCTGAGTAGGCGATATGTGATGGAGTAAAGCTGTAGTTTTTTGAGACAGTCTGCATAGGGCATCTGTTTGAGGCCAGTAATCCTCTTTGTGAGGTATTTCTGTGGACTTTCCAGTTGTTGTAGATGTCTTGTGAGATACATACCAAAAGGGGTGTTGTACTCTATAATGGGTCTAATGAGTGATGAGTAGAGGGGAACAATGACCTCTGTTTTTCTGGATGAGAATCCTTTTGCGATGAGATGAGCCACGTAGAAGGATTTCCTGACCACTGTGGCGATGTGATTATCAAAGGAGAGACTACTGTCCACCTGTGTCCCAAGGTCTCATCACATTTTCGGCATTAAGTAGACTACCAGCTATGTGGTAGTTCATGGGTACAGAGTTTTTACCAAAGAGGATGACAATACACTTTTTGGCATTGAGCTTCAGGCCATGGCTTTGACACCAGGAATCTGTCTCAGTGAGGCCCTTTTGTAGTTTGTCCACATCGTTAGGAGTTTTGATTATGGCTCCCATTTTGCAATCATCTGCAAACTTTGTTAGCCAAAGACCTTCTGTGTTGGCCTGCACTTCAGAGAAGTAGATACCAAACAGGAGAGGACCGAGGACTGAACCCTGTGGTACTCCACTTGTCACTGGTCTGATGTCGGATTTGGAATCCGCTACTTTCACAGTGTGGGTTCTGTCCGTGAGCCAGTTGGCAACCCATCTTATGACATAGGGATTTATACCTAGTTTAGTGAGCTTATCTATAATTCCAGAGTGGGGGATGGTGTCGAAAGCCTTGGCGAGATCTAGATAAGCTGTGTGAACCATTTTACCATCATCTATGGCTTTTGGTGACTGCTTCAAAGAAGTCAATCAGGTTTAGGAGACATGATCTGCCTTTTACAAATCCAAACTGAGTAGGGTCCAGAGTTTGGGGATTACCAATGTCTTTGTTTATGAGTTCCATGATGATACGTTCCATGGCCTTGCAGACCAGGCTCATCAGGCTAATGGGGCGGTAGTTCCCGGGGTCCATCGTGGCTCCCCCTTTGTGGAGTGGGATAACTGTCGCTGTGCGCCATTCAGTGGGTACAAAGCCTGAGGTGAGGCTATGATTGAACATGGTACTTAGGTAGGGTGCCAGTTCATTCTGTAGTTCGTGTAGAACGCAGCCTGGGATATTGTCAGGTCCCATGGATGCTGTGTTCTTGGCTTTGGAGAGTGTGTTTTTTTACCTCTGCAGCCATGATTATAGGAACTTTGCATTCTTCCGGTATAGAGATGGGCCCTGTAGGGGGTGAGAGAGGAGTAAAGTTAGCACTGAACCTATCTGCTAGGATGTTGGCAATATCAGTTGGTTCTGTATATTTAGTGCCATTATGCTGTAACTCAGAGCAGATCTGAGTGTTCCCATTTAGATTCTTAACATAGCTATAGAATGCTTTGTGGTTGTCTTTAGAGTCAGTGGCAATTTTGTTTTCATAACTAGCTTTGGAGGATTTTATGAGGGATCTCAACTTCTTACTGAGGTTGACCAGGGAGTTCCTCCAGTCATGGGATTTTACTCTTTTTTGCAACAGTTTCTTTCTTCTGTTGTAGAGTTTGTTTATGGCAGAGGACCACCAGATTGGCTTCCTTTTTTTGGAGGATAACATCTTGGTTCTATTAGGGATAGCATGATCCATGCACTTGTGTAAGTGCTTATAAAGTGCATTTGTGTAGGATTTGGCAGTCATACCTCTATTGTCCATCTGCATGGGTGTCATGAAGTTTGCCACGTCTGTCTTAAGAAGTGTGAAGTTGGCTTTTGAGAAGTTTTTTATGATGGTTTCCCTAATTGGGGCTGGGGGTGGGATGTGGATGTCTAGGCTGATTAGCTTGTGGTCGGATCTGACCAACGAGGAATTGACCTCTGGTGTGGAACCGGTTTCCCATGTTGGTGATGACCAAGTCTAGGATATTGCTGCCCCTGGTGGGGGTGTGCATAAGTTGATCCAAGGCGTTGGTATTTATGAATTCTAGAAAACGTTGAGCAAAAGAGTTGGTACATGAGTAGTTTTCCCAGTTAATGGTGGGGTAGTTGAAATCACCCATTATTAGGGTGTTGGGTTGTACCATAATACTTTCCAGTGTATCAAGAAATGAGGAGTGTGAATCCTGAGGCATGGTGGGGGGTCTGTAGCAAGCTACAATTTGGATTGCGGTCTTGCCCAGAGTTAGTTGCACTTGGATAATCTCGGATGCATTATGCTGTGCAACTAGCCTGGAGGTGTGGATATCCTTAATGAATATGGACACGCCTCCACATTTAGTGCTTCTTTCTGGGTTAGGTGGCCGAAAGGTGTGGTATGAATTGAAGCCTGGTAATGCAGGGGTGCTCTCTGGAGCTTTGAACCAGGTCTCTGTTACTGCACAGATGTCAATGTTCTCCATTTTAAGGAGTGCCTCGAGTGAGTGCATTTTGAGGTTTAGACTTCTAGCACTGAGTAGCATTACCCTCAGATTTTGCTTGCTTGTACCGGTTACGGTGGTGAATTTGTCATTTGAACCTTGCCTAAAAAAGGCACTACAGGGGTGGCAAGAGTCTTAGCCAGTATCCGGAATCCTAAGGGCGAGAGGTGCAGGCCATCTCTGGCAAAGCATCGTGGACTGTCGATCATGTCGTCCCAGGCAGACAAATACTGGATCCCCTTAGAATGACACCAGAAGCTTAGCTAATTGTTGAAGTCAATCATTTTGTCCTTGTACTGTGGTATCATTTTGGGTGATGGCAGGATGCTACTCAGGGTTAGGGTCATACCTGCCTGGGATACAAGATCGGAGAGCTCCTCCATGTCTCTTTTCATGTAGTCCATGGAGGTACGTCTCAGGTCATTCACACCAACATGGACTTATTGTGGAGTGACCTGAGTGCATGCGTTATGTGTCGGATCCTGGCACCTGATAGGCAGCTGACAGTAACTTTCTCCTTGTTTAGTCTAGTGAGTGGAACATCAGTGTGCCTGACTATAGAGTCACCTATGACTAGAGTGTTGGGTACGTTGTTATGCCTTATGGGCTGTGGTTGAGTGGCACACTGAGTTTGTGGGCTATGTGTCATTTGGGTGGTGTTGGGGGGTGGAGTTTGCTTGCATTTATGCTTTGGATGTCCCTGATGCTTGGGCAGGTTTTTATTGAGAGCCTCCGCAAATGTAGGTGTGTGTTTTGTGTTTCTTTGTGTGTGTTTTGGTGGTGTGGGTTTTGAAGGACTATGTGATGAGTGTGGTGTGGTGCAAGTGTTTACCCTCTCCTCTTGACTGTCTAGTCCAGTCTTGGGTGAAGAGAGCTTTGCTTCCAGTTTGGCTATATAAGTGCATCTCTCACAGGTTGTAGTGTTGGATGGTAGGAGGAGAGGGTTGTCTGTGTACATGAGGCAATTGCTGCATTGCCCCAAGATGCCCAAATTCATCAGGTAAACAGGAGAAATCACTGGGAGCTGACCCTTAGACATACCTGGATAAGTGCTTATTTAAGTACTAAAAACTGCTTTCCACTAGACAAGTGAGGAAAGTTGAGTGCTGTAGTAATTTGCAGCTTATGTAGTGCTTACAATGAGTTCTGAACAAGTGCTGAGTTCAAAGAAACAGATTTGAGTGCTGAAACTAGAAAACTGGCTAGTTATAAGAAAAAAAACTAAGCTAGAAGGCTTCCCTCCAGCACAGTAGGGCTTGGGGGCTCAGAAGCCTACAAACAGTCTATACCACTTAACAGGAAAGGCAGGAAACAATCTTAGATTTTTTTTTTCTTCTGTTTCCCAGATGGTCCCTTTGTACACAGTAGGAGTGCCTAAAATCAGAATATGATCTCACTGCACTCAGTTGAGTAAGCAAATGAGATGGGCCCAGAAGGAGTATCCAAACACAAATTTACAAGAGGGGCGGGCACTTTCAAGGCCACTAAGATTAACACCAAAACAAAAACAGGGAGGGTGGGTGGGACTAACTGAAGAGCAGTCTCAAAATTTCCAGTTCAGTTAATATATATTCCTGCAACACAGTTAAATCAATTTAAATACTGTATTCTTTGAAAAAAAGTGCAGATAAAGGTACTTAAATTCTCTTATACGTCCAGTTGAATACAGCTAGATCTTAGCCGGCCAAAGCTGAGGTTTTTAAGCAGAAAATATTTCAAACTGTACCACTTAAATAGGCAAGGACAAGAAATCAAAGAATGTGGCTACCCCACACCTGTAGTTACTAACAAACAATAAAATTCAGCAGCACTGACTGAAGAGCAGAGTCAAAATTTCCAGTTCAGTTAATATATATTCCTGCAACACAGTTAAATCAATTTAAATACTGTATTCAAAAGTGCAGATAAAGGTACTTAAATTCTCTTATACGTCCAGTTGAATACAGCTAGATCTTAGCTGGCCAAAGCTGAGGTTTTAAGCAGAAAATATTTCAAACTGTACCACTTAAATAGGCAAGGACAGGAAATCAAAGAATGCAGCTACCCCCACACCTGTAATTATTAACAAACAATAAAATTCAGCAGCACTGACTGAAGAGCAGAGTCAAAATTTCCAGTTCAGTTGATATATATTCCTGCAACACAGTTAAATCAATTTAAATACTGTATTCTTTGAAAAAAAGTGCAGATAAAGGTACTTAAATTCTCTTATACTTCCAGTTGAATACAGCTAGATCTTAGCCGGCCAAAGCTGAGGTTTTTAAGCAGAAAATATTTCAAACTGTACCACTTAAATAGGCAAGGACAGGAAATCAAAGAATGTGGCTACCCCCACACCTGTAGTTACTAACAAACAATAAAATTCAGCAGCACTGACTGAAGAGCAGAGTCAAAATTTCCAGTTCAGTTAATATATATTCCTGCAACACAGTTAAATCAATTTAAATACTGTATTCAAAAGTGCAGATAAAGGTACTTAAATTCTCTTATACGTCCAGTTGAATACAGCTAGATCTTAGCTGGCCAAAGCTGAGGTTTTTAAGCAGAAAATATTTCAAACTGTACCACTTAAATAGGCAAGGACAGGAAATCAAAGAATGTAGCTACCCCCACACCTGTAATTATTAACAAACAATAAAATTCAGCAGCACTGACTGAAGAGCAGAGTCAAAATTTCCAGTTCAGTTGATATATATTCCTGCAACACAGTTAAATCAATTTAAATACTGTATTCTTTGAAAAAAAGTGCAGATAAAGGTACTTAAATTCTCTTATACGTCCAGATGAATACAGCTAGATCTTAGCCGGCCAAAGCTGAGGTTTTTAAGTAGAAAATATTTCAAACTGTACCACTTAAATAGGCAAGGACAGGAAATCAAAGAATGTGGCTACCCCCACACCTGTAGTTACTAACAAACAATAAAATTCAGCAGCACTGACTGAAGAGCAGAGTCAAAATTTCCAGTTCAGTTAATATATATTCCTGCAACACAGTTAAATCAATTTAAATACTGTATTCAAAAGTGCAGATAAAGGTACTTAAATTCTCTTATACGTCCAGTTGAATACAGCTAGATCTTAGCCGGCCAAAGCTGAGGTTTTAAGCAGAAAATATTTCAAACTGTACCACTTAAATAGGCAAGGACAGGAAATCAAAGAATGTAGCTACCCCCACACCTGTAATTATTAAGAAACAATAAAATTCAGCA